>NC_069502.1:415053057-415203057 GCF_027579735.1 Bombina bombina
TATATAAATATATATACATATGTGTTTGTATAAATATATAAATATATATACATGTGTGTGTATAAATATATATACATGTGTGTGTATAAATATATAAATATATATACATGTGTGTGTATAAATATATATATTTATATGTGCTTTTAAAATTGTTAATTAATCTATTCATTAATACTGTAGGCTTAACATCTGTGAAAAAAATAGTACCTCACAAGTTCATAATAAAGAGTGGATGACGATTATCATCAAGGAAACCATAGTTTCTTTCATGTAAGTGGCAAAAGTCCATGAGCTAGTGATGTATGGGATATACATTCCTACCAGGAGGGGGCAAAGTTTCCCAAACCTCAAAATGCCTATAAATACACCTCCCTCCTCACTGATACCTTAGTTTTACAAACTTTGCCTTCGTTGGAGGATGGTGAAGCAAGTCATGCTTTATTTTCTTCTGTGATAGGCGCTTCTAGGCATTTTGAAGCCTAATTCCTCTCATAGTACAGTGTTTGTCTGAGGGATGTGAAGGACCTGATGATGCCATGTTTTCACCTATGGGAAATCTATTCTAAGGCTCTCTGTAAATCGGTTGCAGGGATCCCTTTACAGATCGACATTATACTCCTCTACCATTACCTCTGCTTATATGTTTCAGTACTGGTTTAGCTGTCTGCTATATGTGGATGGGTGTCTTCAGGTATATATTATTTTTTAAAGACACTCTCAGCTATGTTTGGCACTTTATATTTTAAAGCTTTAATATATATTGCATATATTTGCTATGAGTCAGGTCTATGTCAGGTCTATGTTTATTTCCCTTTGAAGTCTAACAGTGAAATTATGTTTTTGGGATAAATTTAGAATTTTTTTCTTACCTGCGGTTCCAGCTAGTTGTAACTTCGGACTTGTTTTTTCAAATGTTCGCGGGCAAATTAGGCTTGCGATGGCGCAAAATGTTTCTATTTATTGCGTCATTCTTGGTGCATTTTTTTGGCTCGGAGGTTGCGTTTGTTGTGACGCGAGTCGAGTCATTTCTTGCGTCTTTGTTGACCCAAATTTTTTTCCGCAAAGTCGTGTTTTATATGACATTTTATATGACGCGAGTCGTGTAATTTCTTGTTAACTTTGGCACCAAAAGTTTTTACTCTGCATTTGCGTCATCTTTGTTTGCGTCATTATTGGCGCCAAAAATGTGTTATATTAAGTCTCTCCCTCTTTTGTTCTCTGCTCTCATTTGTTTACAGAGGGCTATGATGTTTGCTTTTGCTTTCATTTTCATTTAAAGTGAATGTAAATTTTGATTCCATTAAAAAGAAGGGCACTTTAATTCATAAAAATTTACATTTCACTCGTTGTGAAAAAATATCTTTTAAACTTGACAGCCGCTCCAGTTTCCTCCAGTCGTCGCAAAGCCATTTCTGATGTCAGAAATGATGGATTGGTCATCCTCCAATCACGGCTCCCCCCCCCCCCCGGGGGAATCAGTTTCTGATTCAAAGCCATGATTGAAGGAAGACGGATTCCTCTCTGTAGACACAGGAAGAGGCTTTGCGACGAGCGGAGGAAGCTGGAGTGGCTGTCAAGATTAAAAGGTAAGTATTTTTTCACAACTCGAGTGAAATCTAAATTTTGATGAATTAAAGTGCCCCTGTTTTTAATCGAATTTTTAAAAACCGGGCACTTTAGCATCAAAATTTACATTTTTAGCATAAGCATTTTTTTTCATTCCTGAAACTGCAATTTTGAGGAAATTGGATATTTTGTTTAAATGTTATTTTTTATTTTTTGTTACATTTTGCAAGATATCTCAAAACTGATCCTGCCTCTGATGTTACTGTAGGAACTAAGCTGCCTGTACACAATTTCTACCAAAGCTAAGTGTGTATATTGTTTAATTAGCTGATTTTATTTTTTCAGCTCAAATATGTGGCACTTGTTATGTTATATTATTTCATACTGATAATGTTTCTATAGTACAAATATATCTACTGTTAAACCTTCACAGTCTAATGTACATGATATTACTGTAGATATAAAGGATTATATTGCTACAGACATAGAGAAGGCTATGGCTGCTATTCCGCCTTCAAATTAACATAAAAGATCTCTCCTAAACTTCTCATAAATCTAATGAAGTTTGTATTGATCGACAGCATACTGAAGTATTTCTGCTGATGAGGATTTCTCTGACTCAGAGGATCCTACTTCAGAGACTGATATTGATAAATCAACCTTTTGATTGAATGTATTCATTCTTTATTAAGGAAGTATTGTTTACTTTGGGTATTGAGGAATCTAGTCTTCTTGATAACAAGAATATCAAATGTTTGAATTCAGTTTTTTAAGCTTCTAAAAAGTTACTCTTGAAGTCTTTCTTATTCCAGATGCTATTTATCATATGTTTAGTAAGGAATCTAAACTTAGTGCTTCTTTTTCCCTTTCTTCTAGGTTTAAAGAGCTATATCCTTTACCTATATCTAATTTAGAGTTGTTGGTTAAAAGTCCCTAAGGTGGGGCTATTTCTTCTCTTGCCGAACGGTCTTCTATCCTATGGAAGATATTTCTTCTTTTAAGGATCTTTTAGATAGGAAGTTTGTTTCTCATCTTAGAGAAGCATATTTACTTATTTGCTATATCTTTTAATCTGCCATTTCTATGGCTGATGTTGCTGCTGTTTCAACTTTTTTGTTGGACAGTTTAGTTATCAGATCTTGAATTGTCTAAAGCATTGTTATTTTACTTCAACATGCTAATCATTTCATTTGTGATGCTATAGTTTATGTCATTTTAATTGATATTAAATCTTTTGTTTTTAGCCATTTTTACTAGAAAAGTGTTATGGCTTAAATCTTTGATATGGTTTTTAAATTTAGATTACTATTTTATTATTTTTAGGAGAGTGTTTTTTTAGGTTTTCTATTGGATTTTATTATCTCCTCTATTTATGGGGGAAAGGTAGTTTTTTCTGCCCCAAGATAAGAAATCTAAAGGTAATTTTTAAGCTCCCAATTGTTTTTTCATTCCCCTAAGACCTCTGGCTCTAATTTGGGATATACTCCGAATTTGAATAAATCCAAGCCTTATTAATTAACTAATTTCAGCGACTAAGGCTGCATGAAGGTGTGGCCTTTTAAACCAATTTAACTGCTGGGGGGCAGATTGAATTTGTTTCAACACATTTGGACAGTTTCTGTTCAAAATAAGTGGATTTAGAACATTGTTTTCTCAGGGGTATCGAATATGTTTCAGAATAAAAACCTCCCATGGGAAGATTCTTTCCCATGTTACAACAAACCCTGTGAAGCTCATGTTTTTCAGAAATGTGCTTCCAATCTAAAGTTTTAAGGGGTGATGGTTCCAGTTCCTCTGCAGGAATGGAGTTTGGGTTTCTATTCAAATCTATTTATTGTCCAAAAGAAAGAATTCGTTCAGACCAATTCTGGGTCTGAAATTTTTTAAATTGTTTTGTAAAAGTCCCAACTTTCAAGATGGTGACTATAGGGACTATTCGGCCTTTCTATTCAGCAAGGTCACTTCATGTCCACAATAGACTTACAGGACGCTTATTTTCACATTCTAATTCATTCAGTCCACTATTGTTTTCTGCGATTCTCTTTTCTAGATAAGCATTACCAATTTGTCGCTCATCCTTTTGGGCTAGCGACAGCTCAGAGATTCTTTTCAAAGAAGGTGTTTCCTTATTTTGATGATATTTTGGTACTCACTTTAATCTTTTCACTTAGCAGAATCTCACTTGAAACCACTAGTGTGGTTTCTTCAAGAAATGGTTGGAGGATCAATTTACAATAGAGTTTCTTGATTCCTTAGACAAGGGTCACCTTTTTAGGTTTTCAGATAAGATTTAGTGTCTATGATTCTTTCTCTGATAGACTAGAGATGAATGAAGTTAATTTAGTTTGTCTAAACCTTCAGTCTCTATTATTTCCTTTAGTAGTTAGGTGCATGGAAGTTTTAGGTCTCGTGACTGCAGCATCAGGTGCGATCCTCTTTGCTCGTTTTTGTTTGATGCCTCTATAGCTTTGCATGTTGCACCATAGGTGCAGGGATTATTTTCAGATATTGCAACTGATAGATAAACTTAAATACCAACACTCTTTTCTCTCTGATTTGGTGGTTGGACTATCACCTTATTGTTCGGGGGGGCCTCATTTTTTCGTCCTACCTGGACTGTATTCTCAACAGAAGCAAGTTTTTCAGGTGGGGGAGCTGTCTTATAGTCTCTGACAGCACTAGGGGTTTGGAAACCTCAGGAGGCGAGGTTACCAATCAATATTTTAGAACTCCATGGTATTTTCAGGGTTCTTCAGTTGTGGCCTCTATTGAAGAGAGAACTTTTTCATTTATTTTCAAACAGACAATATTACAACACTGGCATATGTTAATCATCAAGGAGGGACTCGCAGTCCTTTAGTTATGGAGGAAGTATCTTGGATACTTTCTTAGACGGAATCCATCTCTCGTCTAATTTCTGCAATTCATATCCCAGGTGTAGACAATTGGGAAGGGAATTATCTCAGCCTTCAGACTTTTTATCTGGGGGAGTGCTCTCCATCCAGATGTGTTTTTTTTCCATCTGGGGTCTTCCAGAAATAGATCTGATGGTCTCTCATCTAAACAAGAAGCTTGCCAGATACCTTTCCAGGTTCAAGGATCCTCAGGCAGAGATGGTGGATGCTCTAGCAGTTCCTTGGTTTTTACCAACCTGCTTACATTCTTCGGCCTCTGGTTCTTTTTCCAAGGGTTATCTCCAAGATCATAATGGAACAATGATAATTTTTGTCATTCTTTTAGAATTCCTAGGATTTTATAGTTTCTTCAGGATGGCTTGGATAAGGTTTTGTCTGCAAATACTGAAAGGACAATTTCTGCTCTTTCTGTCTTATTTCATAGAAAGATTGTTAAACTTCCTGATATTCATTGTTTTTTTCAGGCTTTGATTCATATTAAAACTGTTATTTTTTCTGGCTCCAGGAAAGGTCAGAAAGTCTTTGTTTTTTCTCTGGCTTTTTGGTTGAGACCTTTAATTCACAAAGCTTATATGAAGGTGGGGCAGTCTCCACCTCAGATAATTACAGCTCATTCTACTAGATCAGTGGCCACTTCTTGGGCTCTCAAGAATGAAGCTTCAGTTGATCAAATTTGCAAATCAACAACTTGGTCTTCTTTGCATACTTTTATTAATGTTACAATTTTTATGTGTTTGCTTCTTCGGAAGCAGCCTTTGGTAAAAAGGTTCTTCAGGCAGTTGTCTCAGCTTGATTCTAATGCCTTTGATTTGAGTTTTTTTGTAATTTTTAAGAAAACTTTTTTATTTTATCCCTCCCTCTCTAGTAACTCGTGGACTTCCACATATTGGGTAGTATATCCCATATGTCACTAGCTCATGGACTCTTACCACTTACATGAAAGAAAACATAATTTATGTAAGAACTTACCTGATAAATTCATTTCTTTCATAGTGGCAAGAGTCCATTAGAACCACCCTATTTTTTGTGGTTATGATTTTTTTGTATAAAGTAGATTATTTTTTCCAGTTCCTCTTTATGTATTCTTTTTACTCATTTTTCTTCACCTCACTTCTTGGCTATACGTTAAACTAAGGTATGAGTGAGGTGGGAGGTGTATTCATAGGCATTTTGAGGTTTGGGAAACTTTGCCCCCTCCTGGTAGGAATGTATATTTTGTTATTTATTTTCTACCATAATAAAAAATGTGGTCTTATACATTAATTAAACAGAAAATATACAAACAAAAATCAATATATAAAACATAATAGACTGAGTTAAAGGGACACTAAACCCAATTTTTCTCCCTAATGATTCAGATAGAGCATGCAATTTTAAACAACTTTCTAATTTACTCCTATTATCACTTTTTCTTCATTCTCTTGCTATCTTTATTTGAAAAGTAGGAATCTAGCGGTTAGGAGCCAGCCCATTTTAGGTTCAACAACCTGGATAGGGCTTGCTTATTGGTGACTACATAAGCAAGAGAATGAAGAAAAATTGATAATAGGAATAAATTAAAAAGTTGCTTAAAATTGCATATGCTATCTGATTGATTAAAGAAAAAAAATGGGTTTAGCATCCCTTTAAAGGTCATATACAACCATTGGAAATGGTCATTTGGGTGTAAGGTAAGAGTTCGATAGAGAGTATAGATGTTAACAACAAGAGCTACCTATAGTTGGTTTGCACTACTTGGCTTGCAATACCATAAGTAGCTCTCCAAATGTTATCAGCACCAATAAGCTTACAGCTAATGCTAAATTTGTGTTGCATACAGTGCAAATACTCACTATGGCATGAATGATTCACCTATTACAGGTACAATACATAAAAGTACAGAAAATACGATATGTTTGGAACATCTCTGAAGAAAAGTTTAAAAAAATTGGGTGAGCTTAATAAAGAATGAAAATTACTCTTAAAAATTCTAAAATCTTATCTACTCACTATTTCATTGTATTATGTTTATGTATTTTTTAATTTAAGGATTCTGGATGAGGACTTCTCTTGCTCAGATATTCACTCAAAATTTGGGCTCGGTCTAAGTAGAGAAGAGCAAGAAATGAGGTACCTGTTCAGTACTATATATATATATATATATATATATATATATATATATATATATATATATATATATATATATATATATATATATATACTAATAGAAAGTAACCAATGGCACTACTCAAGTGAAATAGATCTACATACCCATTATAATTCCATTGTATTGATAGGGTGTGGGTGCTGTGTATAGTTAACTAAATTACTAACAGGGAGAGGAAAGTATACACTTCTAGCACTCCTAGATCAAGAAGTAAATACAATCTAAATGATTATCACTGGCTATTCCAGCAGGAATAGATAAAGAACAAGATTGATTAAAATATAACTTTTATTGGGTAAATTAAAATAGGATAAATGCTTAAAAACACACTTAGGTACCGACTGTGTGAGATATGTCCCAACTAGTATTGCTTGATTCAGTATATTGTTAGAAACACTGTTCTATATCAGAGTAAAGTACATTCAGAAGTGTGAAGAGTACGCCATCAAATCTATGGTATTGCAGTAAAATGATACCTCCTAGTGTGGTACTACTGTATTCAGTTAATTGTAATATGCACAGTGGTGTACCAAATGTTATCTCACTTTGATTCAAAAGTGATAGTGGATAGAGAAGATGATTCGTTTGTGTTGTTAAGAGTCCAAAGATAGAAGGTAATAGTATTGTGTGGCCTGCTTAAAGGGACAGTCTAGTCAAAATTAAACTTCCATGATTCAGATAGGGCATGCAATTTTAAACAACTTTCCCATTTACTTCTATTATCTAATTTGCTCAATTCTTTAGATATCCTTTGTTGAAGAAATAGCAATGCACATGTGTGAGCCAATCACACAAGGCCTCTAGGTGCAGCAACCAATCAGCAGCTACTGAGCATATCTAGATATGCTTTTCAGCAAGTGATATCAAGAGAATGAAGCAAATTAGATAATAGAAGTAAATTAGAAAGTTCTTTAAAATGACATACTCTTTCTAAATCACGAAAGAAAAAAATTGTCTTTCATGTCCCTTTAAGTATCAGTTTGCATCTATGTAGAGAAATGCTGCTACCTGAAAAGGATAGTAGCAGAATTGTATTTAATGAAACAAACTTATTATGTCAATAGCTAAATTGCTATATGCTGTTGTATAGTAGGCTACCCAGATATATGGGGTGTAAATTGTTTCAGTAGCGCATACAGTTAATAACAACAGTGGATGCTAGCTTGCATTATTCACAATATAATTCCTGTATGTGTCTGACTGCAAGTAACTCTGCGACAGCCAGAATTGCTATGCTCAGCTGAGTGGTTATATCTACCACGTTACCACTTATATTGTTAATGTGACAATTGTTTCATCCTTATAATTTTGGATGTGCTGACATGATACTGGTGTAATGGCCGAGTAATCTAAAATATTAAATATATACCCGGTGATTGAGGAATAGCAAAATATGCAATATGCTGGAACAATTCTATATTCTGACAACAGCAGTTATAAAGCTCTGTCGTTCCCCTTTCAGCGTATCTATTTTTGACAACACAATGTTAGATGATATTGAAAATAGAGTATATTAGATGCTGTCAATGCCACTAAAAAAAGTAGCAGATGAGCTTGATCATTCGATACAGTTCTTATACAATGTTAAGTCAATGCATAATGCATTAACCTAAGCCACGATTTTAGTGGTTTATACATATTGATTATCAAGAATTAGTATATGTCACATAAGCACTGACTTAACATTGTATAAGAACTGTATCGAATGATCAAGCTCATCTGCTACTTTTTTTAGTGGCATTGACAGCATCTAATATACTCTATTTTCAATATCATCTAACATTGTGTTGTCAAAAATTGATACGCTGAAAGTGGAACGACAGAGCTTTATAACTGCTGTTGTCAGAATATAGAATTGTTCCAGCATATTGCATATTTTGCTATACCTCAATCACCGGGTATATATTTAATATTTTAGATTACTCGGCCATTACACCAGTATCATGTCAGCACATCCAAAATTATAAGGATGAAACAATTGTCACATTAACAATATAAGTGGTAACGTGGTAGATATAACCACTCAGCTGAGCATAGCAATTCTGGCTGTCGCAGAGTTACTTGCAGTCAGACACATACAGGAATTATATTGTGAATAATGCAAGCTAGCATCCACTGTTGTTATTAACTGTATGCGCTACTGAAACAATTTACACCCCATATATCTGGGTAGCCTACTATACAACAGCATATAGCAATTTAGCTATTGACATAATAAGTTTGTTTCATTAAATACAATTCTGCTACTATCCTTTTCAGGTAGCAGCATTTCTCTACATAGATGCAAACTGATACTTAAGCAGGCCACACAATACTATTACCTTCTATCTTTGGACTCTTAACAACACAAACGAATCATCTTCTCTATCCACTATCACTTTTGAATCAAAGTGAGATAACATTTGGTACACCACTGTGCATATTACAATTAACTGAATACAGTAGTACCACACTAGGAGGTATCATTTTACTGCAATACCATAGATTTGATGGCGTACTCTTCACACTTCTGAATGTACTTTACTCTGATATAGAACAGTGTTTCTAACAATATACTGAATCAAGCAATACTAGTTGGGACATATCTCACACAGTCGGTACCTAAGTGTGTTTTTAAGCATTTATCCTATTTTAATTTACCCAATAAAAGTTATATTTTAATCAATCTTGTTCTTTATCTATTCCTGCTGGAATAGCCAGTGATAATCATTTAGATTGTATTTACTTCTTGATCTAGGAGTGCTAGAAGTGTATACTTTCCTCTCCCTGTTAGTAATATATATAATATGTAACTATTTATGAATAAATAGAACACATACTGGTATGTGAAGAACATTGGAATTTGAAATATTAATATTTTCACGTCAGGTTAGCGAACTTGAGGAAATGTGATCTGGTTTGTGTGTGAGTAGGGTGTTATTTTTTTTTTTCCACTTTTCCCACTCCATTGAAGTTTATGGGAGAATATGTTAATGTGCTTGTGATAATGTAACTCTAGCTTTTACCACGCGTCTGGTTAGTGAGAGAGTGGAACATTTTTACTTTAAACATGTAATACACGTGGTATCCGACGCTCGCAAAAAGACTTTACAGGGGCTGAACTCCCTGCAATTTTAACAGGGGTGTGTAGACTTTTTATATGCACTGTATATACCTGTGCATTGTGATCTTAGAGATTCAGAATTGTAATGATATGGAACAATATGATTGGTTTTCCCTCTTTTGTGCAGAAAACAAGTTTGTGGGCTAAACACCATTGAGGTGGAAATTATTCCAATTTGGAAGCTGCTTTTCAAAGAGGTAAGATTTAATTCCTTAGAGTGGATAAGCAATGTCTAAAGGGAATCTTTCATGATTCAGATAGTATGTACAATTTAAATGAGATCCAGCTTGCTTATATTGTCAAGTTTTCTTTGTTATCCTTTGTTGAAGAGTAGGTAGATAATCTCTGGTGTGTGCACATACCTGGAGCAATATTTGGCAGCAGTTTTTGCAAGAATAGATTAAAACAGTGTATGCTGCCACGTAGTGCTCAAGACAAGTGAATTTAACCTACTTAGGTATACGCTTCAACAATGAATACCATCAGAAAGAAATTTGATGATAGAAGTAAATTGGAAACCATTTTTTTACATTGTATGCTCTGTAAGAATCACAAAAGAAACATTTGGGGTTTCATGTCCCTTTAAAATGGTTTGCAGAACTCACTGATTTAGATTCAAAGAAGCTTGGAGCTATGAGGTACAAAAAAAAAAATTCAATTGAAAGTTCTGTAGCTTACTTACCAACAAACCATGCTTTGTTCTCTGAAAAGAGACACGTGCAGTTTAATCTACATAAGTAGTAATAAAATGAGGTACCAACCCCTGTTGGGTTTCATATCCCGTTAAGTCTGTTTTACTACATTAATATCCCCATACACTAGTGTAAAGCTATCGTTCTCACTACCCCTAGCCCCCTCAGTGCCAAACTGTATTAATACCAACGGAACCATAAATTAATTATCTGCGTTGATCTTTGCTGCATGTTCCACTACTGTAAAAACCTTCATAGTTTCACACAAGTCACATTATGCTGCCGCCCAATCTCACACTCCATCCCCCCACTCAAAAAGCCCTACCAGCAGAACTGCTGGATCTCACAGCACAATTAAAGGGACGAAAAATCCCTTTTTTATTTCATGATTCAGACAGAGTATATAATGTTAAATACGTTTTTAATTTACTTCTAATATCAAATTTGCTTAATTCACATGGCTTCCTTTGCTGATGGAGCAGCAATGCCTTACTGAACAGCTCTGGTGAGTCAATGACAAGAGGCATATATATCCAGCTACCAATCAACAGCTCCAAGTAGTGCATTTCTGCTCCTGAGCCTGCTTTTCAAAAAAAGATACCAACAGAACACAGAAAATTAGAAAATAGAAGTAAATTGTTAAGTTGTTTTAAATTGCATGCTCTATCTGAATCATGAAAGTTTAATTTTGACTTTACTGTCCCTTTAATAACTATTTTACCACCAGATCCCCACCTCAGTTAATCTCTTTACCACGCACAGTGCAATTAATAAACTCATTAGAGAAAATCATTTTGCACTACAATGTCCCTTTAAAAGGCATTATATCTGAAGGCATCTAGCAGACTTCTGAGATTGTTATTTATATTTAATTGTTTCTAGATATTATTGCAATTCACTTTTATTATTTTCTTAGCAGTACAATAATGTTAACAATTACATATGGCCAATACAATGCTACCTTCCAATTACTCTAGATTTTTTAAAGCTTTTGGTGATTAGTAATTAGCCAATGGCAATTAAGTTAAAGGGACACTGTACCCAAATTTTTTCTTTCGTGATTCAGATAGAGCATGACATTTTAAGCAACTTTCTAATTTACTCCTATTATCAAATGTTCTTCATTCTCTTGGTATCTTTATTTGAAATGCAAGAAAGTAAGTTTAGATGCCGACCCATTTTTGGTGATCAACCTGGGTTGTTCTTGCTGATTGGTGGATAAACTCATCCACCAATAAAAAAGTGCTGTCCATAGTTCTGAATAAAAAAAAAGCTTAGATGTCTTCTTTTTAAAATAAAGATAGCAAGAGAACGAAGAAAAAATGATAATAGGAATAAATTAGAAAGTGGCTTAAAATTGCATGCTCTATCTGAATCATGAAAGAAAAATTTGGGTTCAGTGTCCCTTTAAGTGGTTAGTGTTGGGGTTAATTCTCCATCTAATTGTTTTCAACCAATCAGAAAAGGACTTGATAAACAAGAAAGATAGAATTAGGCACTAACTTTGCAAGACGCTTGATCCATATGTATTTGCCAATGAAACTTCCTGTTAAATTCAATTTGTTGGCAGTTTATGATGTGCTCCATATTAGCATTAGAGCTCATAAAACACTTGTCATCAGGGCATTGGTAATACAGAAGCTCTGTACTAGGGAGATTACAAGCTAAAGAGACACACACATTAGATATTATTTTTCTTTTAAAAATAACTTGTTTCACATAAATTTAAAAGTCACTAAATAGGGTTAAAAACTACAGAATTTCATCAATTTGGATCGTGTTGCACTTTGCACAGCAGTTTAAATTGTAATCTGCCAAAACTAAAGATTAAATCTCAATAATAGCACATTGCTGCTTCATTATTTGCCTTCTTATTTCAGACATTCTTAGCCATATTTAAAAGGCACAATTAAACTTTCTTGATTCAGACAGAGCATGCAGTTTTATGATACCAATTTACATCTATTATAAAATTGTGCACAGACTTTTTATATGCACATTTTCTGAGACACCAGCTACTACTGAGCATGAGCAATAGTGCACAGTGTATACGTATATGAGTCTGGTGTTGGTTGATGGCTGTCACATGATACAGGGGGTCGGCAAATTTTAAAATTTCTTAGAAAAAACCCCTGCTTATTTAAAATTCAAAGTGTTATTGCATTGTCTTTTTTTATTTAGCATTTCTTGATTATACAATTCTACTCTATTTAAAGGGACATAAAACCCAATTTTTTTCTTACATGATTCAGAGCATGTGATTATTCTCTTTGTATCCTTTTTTTAAAAGGATACCTAGGTAGACCCAGGAGCTGCTGATTGGTGGCTGCACATATATGCCTCTTGTCATTGGTTTACTGATGTGTTCAGCTAACAGGTCTAAAAGAGGCTGCTTCCGGGTGGAAGTCTCCCTATGGGTGATGGGGGAAACCAGACGTGGACTCCTTGCCCAGTGTGCTTAGAGGGATGTGGCTGCACCTCACTGACGAGGCCCATAGGAGGCTAAAACGATCGTCTGGGGTTGGCATGTTCCTTGTTCAGAGGAGAATTGCCTGGTATTTCGGGGCTGGACCGACCTTACTTGGCGGGATCAGACTGATATACTTCAGGAAAGTTTTCCTTTGTGAAAAGCACACTGGTCTAAAAGAGGCTGCTTCCGGGTGGTAACTTGCCATAGAACTAGCTAATGAGCTGTTGTTTGTTCCTGGTAGAGCACTTCTCTCTTTGTGTTCAGCTAACTCCCAGTAGTGCATTGCTGGTTCTTCAATAAAGGATATCAAGAGAATAAAGCAAATTAAATAAAAGAAGTAAATAGTAAAGTTGTTTCAAATTGAATTCTCCACCTGAATCATGAAAGAACATTTTTGGATGTCATGTCCTTTTTAAAAATCTGTAACCCAGTAGTATTGATTTATACATTTGGATGTTTATACAATTATAATATTACAATCTGTCTGTCTTGTTTCAAATACTAACCCAGCAATGTAATGTACCAATCATTATCAATGTCATGGTTTCCCATTGTCAGTTATGATTTAGTTAGATGAAAGTTCTATATCACTAAAAAATGTACTGGTAAATAATTAAAAGCAAATGACAGATTTAACTCTGTCTACGGGCCTGATATTCAAAACCAGTAAAATCTCATGAGATCAAAGCAAAGCACGACCTCAGCACTGCTGATGTTGATTGCCTATTTTTTTTCATCTTGCAGCTGAACAGCTGCTGAAAAATAACTGATACAGAGTACTAACTATTGTGAGCTGAAGAACATTTAGATGCTCAGGTGATATTTTCTTGTTAGCTTTTTACAGTTATGCTGCATCACTTTCAAGTGATTTAGCAATTAGCATATGGGTATTATTTCCCTTTAAAACTATTTTTCTACTGGTTTCTAAATGGATTGAATTGGCCTTGAATTTGAAAGTGCTACAAAATGCTAGCTATGGTGTTTTAAACAGTTTTTTGCATGTCTCTTCTAATTGAAATATACCCTTATTTTCATGGACATATATTTTAATTTATAATTGGGCTTGTATAGGAAAATAACTAATGGTGTGTTCATGGGAGGGCTCTGTGTTTTATGGATGGAGTTAGACAAAGTTGTGTCATGGGTCACTGGAAGGTGGGGCATGTGCTCTGATGGGGGGAAGGTGCAGGAGGGACCTAACCTATAATTATCCTGCAATATATATGAAAGGCTGAGAGGTGTATGGAAATAGAAAACCTTCAAGATGTTATTTTAATGGTAAATATTTTGCTGTATTGATTCATGTTACTTGTTTTTCTTTTTTTCTTCTTTTTTCAGGTTTTTAACCCATTTTACGTTTTTCAAGCTTACTCGTTAAGTATGTGGATAGCTACCGGATACAGTGAATATAGCTCAGCTATTATCATCATGACTTTGATGTCAATCTCTGCAACCATATACAATCTGAGAGTGGTATGGAAGTATAGTGATTCTCTCCCTTAACTTACAGCTTATTAGTGTCTAACAATGTACAGGTTGTACCTTAGTGCTTCATAACTGAGAAACTACATTGTGCTCTTGAAATTTAGTTAATATGGTTTCTTCTGAACATTTGGTGGGTGGCTCCTCTATCACATGTCTACTTTTTTTAGAACCCTATGGGCTAGCTTACAAGTGCTGCTCTAATGATAGCACGCAATAATAAATATCACTAGACTGCGCTACCATTAGCGCTCAACTTTGATTTTACAAGTCCATATTAAACCTAAGAAGGTTTAGCTTGCCCAACTTTGTTTAAGAACAGTCTATAATTTTAATGGATTTCGCAACTACACTAATTAGCGTTGGCCTCACAAGTTGAAAATTATAGTTTGCAATCAAGCAATAGACTAAACTGAGCTAGAATATTTAGCATGAGTTTAGACCTGAAGCGAACTACAAGGGTTAAAAAAAAAGTTGCACAAAACGCATCCAAAACACATTAAATAAAGAATAAAAATTACACTTATATACAAATTTTAAATACTAGGAGGCCCATTCATCAAGCTCCGAATGGAGCTTAAGGGCTTGTGTTTCTGGCGAGTCTTCAGACTCGCCAGAAACGCAAGTTATGGAGCAGCGGCTTCATAACCTGTCCGCCTGCTCTGAGGAGCCGGACAGAGATTGCAACAATTCAACCCGATCAAGTACAATCGGGTTGGTTGACAACCCCCTGCTAGCGGCCAATTGGCTGCGAATCTGCAGGGGGGCGGCGTTGCACCAGCAGCTCACAGGAGCTGCTGGTGTAATGCTGAATACGGAGACCATATTGCTCTTCGCATTCAGCGAGGTCTGTCGGACTTGATCCGCACTGTCGGATCAGATCCGCCAAACCTTTGATAAATAGGCCTCAAAGTGTTTAACTAGAAAGGACTACTATATATACTTTGGGTTTAGCGCAGTTGGTCTAACGCAGTGTTGGGTAAGCATGCAAATGATAATTGTTTTTTAACAGCACCCCATAGAAGTCTATGGGGCAAAGAAGTTAGAGTAGTAGCAGTAGGTGAAGTCCTGTGATTAGCACACATCTGACTTTTGCTCATGCGCTAACTTTTCACTTTTAACTTATAATAAGCACACTAACACTGCCACAATACATTTTTACTTTGAGCTCAGTTATCGCACAAGTGAAAACGTTTTTTAGCAATCCACTTGTAATGTGGCACTAAATATAAAACCCTGCCAAGGTGTAACCATATGTGCCAAGCAAATCTAACACTGAATACTGAACTTGGTTCCTAAAAATTTTAACAGAGTCTCATTGCTAGGCTTGTATACAAGATGTGTATACTTGGAACAATTAGGAAAATTATAACTTGGCATAGCTAAGACACATTGTATAAATGCAATTTTAAATTATACAGCCATAGCAACTGTTGGTTTTGCTTGTTTTTCTTTTTTTGAGCATCATAAAAAATTAACATTAATTCATTCATATCCTTCTCCCCAGCAATCAGTCAAATTACACAAAATGGCAGATTCCTATAACAGTATCATGGTTACCGTGCTTCATAAAAATGGAGGTAAAAATCAACTCTTATAACAACTAATTAAATAATAGAACTAGTGTTGCATTAACACAAAACAACTAATCTAAATAAAAATAAATAAAAAAAGAGCTGAGTTTACATTACTTCGCTGTAAAGAGTAAACTAATTTGGCTTGGTGTAAAGTGTAAAGTATTATTGGCTCATTTTTGATTGTTTATATATTTCCTTATTCCATTTTACAGCTACATGAAAATGTTGTCACGTGTTAAGCATAATACTACGCCTATATCATTTATTATTCAGCGACTTGTGATATAAAACAGTTCTTTTCTGTATGCCATGTTCCCCTGTAATCACTTCAGTTACAACAGAAGAGCAAATACAGTTACAAATATTTAGTAAAGTATTTAAAGGGTCATAAAACCCCAATTTTTTTTTTTTAATGATTCAAATAGAGCATACAATTTAAAACAACTATCCAGTTTGCTTCTATTAGCAAATTTTCTTTGTTCTCTTGTTTTCCTTTGTTGATGTAAGTTCAGGAGGGAGCATGTGTCTGCAGAATTATATGGCACGTTTTGCAACAATGTTATTCATTAGCAAGAGCACTAGATGGCAGCACTATTTCCTGTCATGTAGTGCATTAGGTATGTGCACGCTAACTACCAGTACCAAGGTATCTCTTCAACAGAAAGAAGCACATTTAATAATAGTAATAATAGTAGTAATATAGTAATAATATAGTAATAATCTATACTATAATTGTGTTTGTAAGCATCTGTCGCCGTCGGCAGTTGCGCATGCATCCTCAAAGGAATGTTGGATGCGCGCGCAGCCGCCTCACGGCGACAGACAGCTTCAGGAGCTCTAACTCTCAGCTGTAACATAACAGCTGAGAGCTGGAGCTTCTGAAGCTTCAGGCATCTGCCGCATATGGAGCTGGAGCGCGATCGGTGCTCCGTCTCCATATGAAGCCAGATGCCTGATTGTTACAGACGGTGACACTGTGTGTGTCACCGTCTATAACGATCTGCTGGTGCCGGTGGGAGGTTTGAGCGGGTGGCGGGTGGGTGGCTTAGCAGGGAAGGGGAGGCAGTGGGAGTGCCCTAAAAAAAAATGGCGGCTCAGCAGGGAAGGGGAGGCAGTGGGAGTGCCCCAATTAAAAAAAGGACAGGGGGAGAGAGAGCAAAATAGAAGGGGGAGAGAGCAAAAAGAGAGGGGAGAGGGAGAGCAAAAGAGAGAGGAGAGGGAGAGAGAGAACAAATGAGAGGGGGAGGGAGAGCAAAAGAGAGGGGAGAGCAAAAGAGAGGGGGGAGAGAGCAAAAGAGAGGGGGGAGAGTGCAAAAGAGAGAGAGGGAGAGAGAGCACAAAAGAGAGGGGGAGAGAGAGAGCAAAAGATAGGGGCAGAGCAAAAGAGAGGGGGAAAGAGAGCAAAAGAGAGGGGGAGATAGAGAGAGCAATGAGAACTGGAGAGAGAGAAAAAGAGAGAGGAGAGAGAGAGCAAAAGAGAGAGGGAGCAAAAGAGAAGGGGGGAGAGAGCAAAAGAGAAGGGTGGAGAGAGCAAAAGAGAAGGGTGGAGAAAGCAAAAGAGAAGGGGGTGAGAGCAAAAGAGAAGGGGGGAGAGAGCAAAATAGAAGGGGGGAGAGAGCAAAAGAGAAGGGGGGAGAGAGCAAAACAGGGGGGAGAGAGCAAAAGAGAGGGGAGAGGGAAAGCAAAAGCAAATGAGAGGGGGGAGGGAGAGCAAAAGAGAGGGGAGAGCAAAAGAGAGGGGGAGAGAGCAAAAGAAAGGGGGGGAGAGCAAAAGAGAGGGGGGAGAGAGAGCGCAAAAGAGAGGTGGAGAGAGAGCGCAAAAGAGAGGGAGAGAGAGAGAGCCAAAGGGAGGGGGAGAGAGAGCAAAAGAGAGAGCAAAAGAGAGAGGGAAAGAGAGCGCAAAAGAGAGGGGGAGAGAAAGAGCAAAAGAGAGGGGGATAGAGAGCAAATGAGAGGGGGAAAGAGAGAGCAAAAGAGAGAGGGAAAGAGAGAGCAAAAGAGAGGGGGATAGAGAGCAAATGAGAGGGGAGAGATAGAGCAAATAAGAGGGGAGAGAGAGAGCAAATGAGAAGGGAGAGAGAGCAAATGAGAGGGGGGAGGGAGAGCAAAAGAGAGGAGAGAGCAAAAGAGAGGGGGGAGAGAGCAAAAGAGAGGAGGAGAGAGAGAGCAAAAGAGAGGGGGAGAGAGAGAGCAAAAGAGAGGGGGAGAGAGCAAAAGAGAGGGGGAGAGAGAGAGCAAAAGAAGAGGGGGAGAGAGAGCGCAAAAGAGAGGGGGAGAGAGAGAGAGCAAAAGAGAGGGGGAAAGAGAGTGCAAAAGAGAGGGGAGAGAGAGAGCAAAAGAGAGAGGAGAGAGAGCAAAAGAGAGAGGAGAGAGAGAGCAAAAGAGAGGGGGGAGAGAGAGAGCAAAATAGAGGGGGGAAAGAGAACAAAAGATAGGGGGGAGAGAGAGAAAAAGAGAGGGGGGAGTGAGAGCAAAAGAGAGGGGGGAGAGAGAGCAAAAGAGAGGGGGGAGAGAGAGCAAAAGAAAGGGGGGAGAGAGAGATCAAAAGGGGTGGTGAAAGAATCCACCTGGGTGGCAGGGTGGTGAAAGAATCCACCTGGATGCAGCGTAAGCTGCATCCAGGTGGATTCCGAAAATGGCAGGGTGGTGAAAGAATCCACATGGATGCAGCGTAAGCTGCATCCAGGTTGATTCTTTCACCACCCTGCCATTTTTTTAATCCAGGTGGATTCCGAAAATGGCAGGGTGGTTCCGTCACCACAATAGACCACCCTTCCAAAAATGGCAGGGTGGTTTCGTCACCACAAAATACTGCCCTCTGGGCAGGCTTTCCCACTTATTTATATTAAAGAAGAGCTACAAAATAGGTTGTTTCTACATCTGTAGCATAAACAAAAATTAGACTGCCCTTTGGGCAGGCTTATCGACTTGTAATAATAATAAAGAAAATTGGAAACATTTTTAAACTTGTATTCTCTATCTGAATAATGAAATAAACATTTTTTGGTTTCATGTCCCTTTGATTTTCCAATCTCCTATGCTTAGTTATACTTCATGATTTTAAAGAATATTATAAATTATATATTATTTTAAGAATTATGTTTTTTTGACAAATAAATCATATTTTTAAATAGTATATAATAAAGGGACATGGTACTGTAAAAGTTTCTGCACTTTTATGTGTTCTCGCTGAACTTTTCTTTTTAATCTGTTGTAATATATCAAATTGCTTACAAATATTTCCTTAATTTTTATTTTGTCATTTGACTTAGCTACTTGTGGTTATTGAAACCACAAGCTGCATTTAAAATTTGAGTGTTGCAGAACTGGCTCTAGAACAGCTATGTAAACAAGAGTCAGCAACACAAATAAACCTCTAGTCGGGGGTGGGAAAGTGAGGGAGTGCAGCCCATTTAAAAGGGTGTTCCTGCAGCAGCTTTGAAATTAAGTCTTCAGAGATGCTTGTCTGAGTATATCATTTCTTTAGCTATTCATAAGATTGTATTAAATATGTTTTTGCTTTATATGTTTTACAAATGTTTCACGCTCATAGGGGCCTATTTATGAAAGGCCTGTCGGACATAATCCGACATTGCGAAACATGTCCGACAGACCTCGCTGAATGCGGAGAGCAATACACTCTCCACATTCAGCATTGCACCAGCAGCTCTTGTGAACTGCTGGTGCAACGCCACTCCCTGTAGATTTGCGGCCAATTGGCCGCTAGCAGGGGGGTGTCAATCAACCTGATCATATTCGATCGGGTTGAATTGCGGCAATGTATGTCCGCCTCCAGAGTAGGCGGACAGAAACACGGGGCTTCAAGCTCCATACAGAGCTTGATAGATATGCCCCATACAGTTTATTTATTTTCTCTATGCATCAGTATAAATATAAGTTGCTGTCTCTGTATATATGATATAGAAATAATAATAAAGTATAAGTGAGCTTTTAACAGAATACAGGATCATGCAGACTTTACCATAAATTCATTTGCAAGTGGGTTTGATGATTAATATTTTCAAGAGATGCCAAACTGAAAGTGCTAGGAAAAACTGTTACCATAGAGTAGATTTAATGCACAAGGTACAAATGACTTACTAGAAGTATGATTCAAAATAAGGCCTAGAGGCTTTTAGTCTTAGAAGAAAGATTATTTTGTGATCAACTAGTTAAAAAAAACCATACATATAAACATCACAATGACTGAATTATGATACAAATAGAAAATAAAGACACTGATCTCTTTATTTATCTGAATATATCTTATAGTAAAAAAAGAGCTTAAAGGGACAGTCTAGTCAAAATTAAACTGTCATGATTCAGATATAGGGGTTATCTATCAAGCTCCGAATGGAGCTTGAGGCCCTGTGTTTCTGGCGAGCCTGCAGTCTAAAGACCGCTGCTCCATAACCCTGCCCGCCTGCTCTGATGAGGCAAACAGGAATCTCCACAATTGACACTTCCCTGCTGGCATATTGCTCTCCCCATTCAGCGATGTTTGTCGGACCTGATCCGCACTGTCGGATCAGGTCCGACAGACATTTGATAATTCGGCCTCATAGGGTGACCATATTGCCGCTTTAAAAAGGGACACATGAGAAATACATATGCCAGAGTTCTTATACAAAACATTTCTTTAAACACCCCTGAAAACAGCCCTTTTTAAAGCGGCAATATGGTCACCCTATTTAGATAGAACATGTAATTTTAAAATACTTTCCAATTTACTTTTATCATCAAGTTTGCTTTGTTCTCTTGGTATTCTTTGTTGAAAGCTAAACCTATCTTGGCTCATATGCTAATTTCTAAGCCCTTGAAGGCCACCTCTTATCTCACGTGAGCCATATAGATACAATCATTGTGCTCACTCCGGTGGAGTTATTTATGAGTCAGCAATGATTGGCTAAAATGCAAGTTTGTCAAAAGAACTGAAATAAGGGGGCAGTCTGCAGATACATGGTAATCCCAGAGGTGAAACGTATATGAATATAACCTTGTTGGTTATGCAAAACTGGGAATGAATAATAAAGGGATTAACTATCTTTTTAAACAATAACATTTCTGGAGTAGCCTGTCCCTTTAAAGGCACATAAAACCCACGCATTTTCTTTCATGATTCAGGTAGAACATGCTATTTTAAACAGCAGCAGTTTTGCAAGAATGTTATACATTAAAAACAGCACTAGATGGCAGCAGCACTATTTCCTGTCATGTAGTGCTCCAGACATGTGCACCATACCTACAACCCCAATGCCAAAAAGTTGGGACAGTATGGAAAATGCAAAAAAAAAGTCATTTGAAAATTCAATTCACCCTGTACTATATTAAAAACACATTATTAACACATTATTTTATTTTTTACTTTGTGAATTAAATAAAATATACGCTAATTTCAAATCTGATAACTGCAACACAATCCAAAAATGTTGGGACAGTCGACTGTTTACCACTGTGTAACATCACCTTTTCTTTTAATAACACTTATTAAGCGTTTGGGCACTGAAGACACCAGTTGGTTAGGTTTAGCAAGCAGAATTTCCCCCCATTCATCCATTATGCATGTCTCAGCTGCGCAACTGTACGGGGCCTTCGTTGCCTTATTGTGCGCTTCATAATGGATTGGGTGATCGTTTTCCAAAATCTATTTAAATGTTGACTCGTTGGACCACAAAACACGATTCCACTGTGCTACTGTACATTCAAGATGAGACCGTGTCCAGAGAAGTCGGGAGCGCTTCTGGACAGTGTTTATGTATGGCTTCTGCTTTGCGTAGTAAAGCCTTAACTTGCATCTGTGGATGCAGCAGCGAATGGTGTTGACTGACAAAGGTTTACCAAAGTATTCCCGAGCCCATGTCAGGATATCCATTACAGACTCATGACGGTTTTTGAGACAGTGACGTCTGAGGGATCGGAGATCACCCACATTCAGAAGTGGTTTTCAGCATTGTCCTTTATGCACCGAGATTTGACCAGATTCCTTGAATCTTTTAATTATATTTTGCACTGTAGAAGGTGAAATGCCCAAAATCCTACTGATTTGTCTTTGGGGAATGTTGTTCTCAAAGTGTTGGATTGTTTGCTGATGCATCTGTTGACAGATTGGTGAGCCCCGACCCATCCTTGCTCGTGAAGGACTATGCCTTTTTTGGAGGCTCCTTATATACTATGGGGTCGATCCGATATAGATCGTAGTTTGCGGCGCAAGCGAGGGAACCCGCGTCGCCCGCAGTTTCAGCTCGCAACTCGAGCTATCCCATATATGTCGCCGTCAGATGCTAACGTGCCGTAAGTCGGATAAACCAGCGATGTCCAGAAATCTGCGCCTACAAAACCTGACTAAAGTCTAAATCACCTGCACTGTCTAACACGCCTCCCTAACATAGCCCGACATGTCTAACACGCCTCCCTAACGGTTTGGTTCAGCCAATCGGATTGAACTTGAATCTGATTGGCTGATTCAATCAGCCAATCAGATTTTTCTACCTTAATTCCGATTGGCTGATAGAATCCTATCAGCCAATCGGAATTCGGCGGATGCCATCTTGGATGACGTCATTTAAAGGAACCTCATTCGTCGGGAAGTCTTCGTGCCGGATGGATGCTCCGCGGCGGAGGAGCGAACAAAGAAGATTGAAGATGCCGATTTGCTTGAAGACATCGCCGATGGAAGAAGACTCTCTGCCGCTTGCTTCAAGACATCGCCCGGATGGAAGAAGACTTCACTGCCGCTTGCTGGAAGACATCGCCCGGATCGGATGAGGAGTTCTGCCCGGCGGGGTGAATACAAGGTAGGGAGATCTTCAGGGGGGGTAGTGTTAGGTTTATTTAAGGGGGGTTTGGGTTATATTAGGGGTATGTGGGTGGTGGGTTGTAATGTTGGGGGGTGGTATTGTGTTTTTTTTTTGCAGGCAAAAGAGCAGTTTTCTTTGGGGCATGCCCCTACAAAAGGCCCTTTTAAGGGCTGGTAAGGTAAAAGAGCTTTGAACTTTTTTTTTAATTTAGAATAGGGTAGGGAATTTTTTTTATTTTGGGGGTTTATTATTTTATTAGGGGGCTTAGAATAGGTGTAATTAGCTTAAACATCTTGTAATCTTTTTTTTATTTTTTGTAATTTAGTGTTTTTTTTTTTGTAATTTAGTTTAGTTTATTTAATTGTATTTTTAGATAGATATTTGTAGTTTATTTAATTTATTGATAGTGTAGGTGTATTTGTAACTTATTAGGGGGCTTAGAGTAGGTGTAATTAGTTTAAAATTGTTGTAATATTTTTCTTATGTTTGTAAATATTTTTTTATTTTTTGAAACTTAGTTCTTTTTTATTTTTTGTACTTTAGTTAGTTTATTTCATTGTAGTTATTTGTAGGAATTGTATTTAATTTATTTATTGATAGTGTAGTGTTAGGTTTAATTGTAGGTAATTGTAGGTATTTTATTTAATTAATTTAATGATAGTATAGTGTTAGGTTTAATTGTAACTTAGGTTAGGATTTATTTTACAGGTAATTGGGTAATTATTTTAACTAGGTAGCTATTAAAAAGGTAATAACTATTTAATAGCTATTATACCTAGTTAAAATAATTAACAATTTACCTGTAAAATAAATATAAACCCTATCATAGCTATAATGTAATTATTAATTACATTGTAGCTATCTTAGGCCTAGATTTAGAGTTCGGCGGTAGCCGTCAAAACCAGCGTTAGAGGCTCCTAACGCTGGTTTTGGGCGCCCGCTGGTATTTGGAGTCAGTGATTAAAGGGTCTAACGCTCACTTTTCAGCCGCGACTTTTCCATACCGCAGATCCCCCTACGCCATTTGCGTAGCCTATCTTTTCAATGGGATCTTTCTAACGCTGGTATTTAGAGTCGTTTCTGCAGTGAGCGTTAGAGCTCTAACGACAAGATTCCAGCCGCCTGAAAATAGCAGGAGTTAAGAGCTTTCTGGCTAACGCCGGTTTATAAAGCTCTTAACTACTGTACCCTAAACTACACTAACACCCATAAACTACCTATGTACCCCTAAACCGAGGTCCCCCCACATCGCCGCCACTCGATTAAAATTTTTAACCCCTAATCTGCCGACCGCCACCTACGTTATACTTATGTACCCCTAATCTGCTGCCCCTAACACCGCCGACCCCTGTATTATATCTATTAACCCCTAACTTGCCCCCCACAACGTCGCCGCAAGCTACTTAAAATAATTAACCCCTAATCTTCCGACCGCAAATCGCCGCCACCTACGTTATCCCTATGTACCCCTAATCTGCTACCCCTAACATCGCCGACCCCTATGTTATATTTATTAACCCCTAATCTGCCCCCCACAACGTCGCCGACACCTACCTACACTTATTAACCCCTAATCTGCCGAGCGGACCTGAGCGCTACTATAATAAAGTTATTAACCCCTAATCCGCCTCACTAACCCTATCATAAATAGTATTAACCCCTAATCTGCCCTCCCTAACATCGCCGACACCTACCTTCAATTATTAACCCCTAATCTGCCGACCGGAGCTCACCGCTATTCTAATAAATGTATTAACCCCTAAAGCTAAGTCTAACCCTAACACTAACACCCCCCTAAGTTAAATATAATTTTTATCTAACGAAATAAATTAACTCTTATTAAATAAATAATTCCTATTTAAAGCTAAATACTTACCTGTAAAATAAATCCTAATATAGCTACAATATAAATTATAATTATATTATAGCTATTTTAGGATTAATATTTATTTTACAGGCAACTTTGTAATTATTTTAACCAGGTACAATAGCTATTAAATAGTTAAGAACTATTTAATAGTTACCTAGTTAAAATAATTACAAATTTACCTGTAAAATAAATCCTAACCTAAGATATAATTAAACCTAACACTACCCTATCAATAAAATAATTAAATAAACTACCTACAATTACCTACAATTAACCTAACACTACACTATCAATAAATTAATTAAACACAATTGCTACAAATAAATAAAATTAAATAAACTATCTAAAGTACAAAAAATAAAAAAGAACTAAGTTACAGAAAATAATAAAATATTTACAAACATAAGAAAAATATTACAACAATTTTAAACTAATTACACCTACTCTAAGCCCCCTAATAAAATAACAAAGCCCCCCAAAATAAAAAATTCCCTACCCTATTCTAAAATACAAATATTACAAGCTCTTTTACCTTACCAGCCCTGAACAGGGCCCTTTGCGGGGCATGCCCCAAGAATTTCAGCTCTTTTGCCTGTAAAAAAAAACATACAATACCCCCCCCCCAACATTACAACCCACCACCCACATACCCCTAATCTAACCCAAACCCCCCTTAAATAAACCTAACACTACCCCCCTGATGATCTTCCTACCTTGTCTTCACCATGCCAGGTTCACCGATCCGTCCTGGCTCCAAGATCTTCATCTAACCCAAGCGGGGGCTAGACATCCACTGAAGAAGTCCAGAAGAGGGTCCAAAGTCTTCCTCCTATCCGGCAAGAAGAGGACATCCGGACCGGCAAACATCTTCTCCAAGCGGCATCTTCTATCTTCTTCCATCCGATGACGACCGGCTCCATCTTGAAGACCTCCAGCGCGGATCCATCCTCTTCTTCCGACGACTAGACGACGAATGACGGTTCCTTTAAGGGACGTCATCCAAGATGGCGTCCCTCGAATTCCGATTGGCTGATAGGATTCTATCAGCCAATCGGAATTAAGGTAGGAATTTTCTGATTGGCTGATGGAATCAGCCAATCAGAATATAGTTCAATCCGATTGGCTGATCCAATCAGCCAATCAGATTGAGCTCGCATTCTATTGGCTGATCGGAACAGCCAATAGAATGCGAGCTCAATCTGATTGGCTGATTGGATCAGCCAATCGGATTGAACTATATTCTGATTGGCTGATTCCATCAGCCAATCAGAAAATTCCTACCTTAATTCCGATTGGCTGATAGAATCCTATCAGCCAATCGGAATTCGAGGGACGCCATCTTGGATGACGTCCCTTAAAGGAACCGTCATTCGTCGTCTAGTCGTCGGAAGAAGAGGATGGATCCGCGCTGGAGGTCTTCAAGATGGAGCCGGTCGTCATCGGATGGAAGAAGATAGAAGATGCCGCTTGGAGAAGATGTTTGCCGGTCCGGATGTCCTCTTCTTGCCGGATAGGAGGAAGACTTTGGACCCTCTTCTGGACTTCTTCAGTGGATGTCTAGCCCCCGCTTGGGTTAGATGAAGATCTTGGAGCCAGGACGGATCGGTGAACCTGGCATGGTGAAGACAAGGTAGGAAGATCATCAGGGGGGTAGTGTTAGGTTTATTTAAGGGGGGTTTGGGTTAGATTAGGGGTATGTGGGTGGTGGGTTGTAATGTTGGGGGGGGGGTATTGTATGTTTTTTTTTACAGGCAAAAGAGCTGAAATTCTTGGGGCATGCCCCGCAAAGGGCCCTGTTCAGGGCTGGTAAGGTAAAAGAGCTTGTAATATTTGTATTTTAGAATAGGGTAGGGAATTTTTTATTTTGGGGGGCTTTGTTATTTTATTAGGGGGCTTAGAGTAGGTGTAATTAGTTTAAAATTGTTGTAATATTTTTCTTATGTTTGTAAATATTTTATTATTTTCTGTAACTTAGTACTTTTTTATTTTTTGTACTTTAGATAGTTTATTTAATTTTATTTATTTGTAGCAATTGTGTTTAATTAATTTATTGATAGTGTAGTGTTAGGTTAATTGTAGGTAATTGTAGGTAGTTTATTTAATTATTTTATTGATAGGGTAGTGTTAGGTTTAATTATATCTTAGGTTAGGATTTATTTTACAGGTAAATTTGTAATTATTTTAACTAGGTAACTATTAAATAGTTCTTAACTATTTAATAGCTATTGTACCTGGTTAAAATAATTACAAAGTTGCCTGTAAAATAAATATTAATCCTAAAATAGCTATAATATAATTATAATTTATATTGTAGCTATATTAGGATTTATTTTACAGGTAAGTATTTAGCTTTAAATAGGAATTATTTATTTAATAAGAGTTAATTTATTTCGTTAGATAAAAATTATATTTAACTTAGGGGGGTGTTAGTGTTAGGGTTAGACTTAGCTTTAGGGGTTAATACATTTATTAGAATAGCGGTGAGCTCCGGTCGACAGATTAGGGGTTAATAATTGAAGGTAGGTGTCGGCGATGTTAGGGAGGGCAGATTAGGGGTTAATACTATTTATGATAGGGTTAGTGAGGCGGATTAGGGGTTAATAACTTTATTATAGTAGCGCTCAGGTCCGCTCGGCAGATTAGGGGTTAATAAGTGTAGGTAGGTGTCGGCGACGTTGTGGGGGGCAGATTAGGGGTTAATACTATTTATGATAGGGTTAGTGAGGCGGATTAGGGGTTAATAACTTTATTATAGTAGCGCTCAGGTCCGCTCGGCAGATTAGGGGTTAATAAGTGTAGGTAGGTGTCGGCGACGTTGTGGGGGGCAGATTAGGGGTTAATAAATATAACATAGGGGTCGGCGATGTTAGGGCAGCAGATTAGGGGTACATAGGGATAACGTAGGTGGCGGCGGTTTACGGAGCGGCAGATTAGGGGTTAAAAGTGTAATGCAGGGGTCAGCGATAGCGGGGGCGGCAGATTAGGGGTTAATAAGTGTAAGGTTAGGGGTGTTTAGACTCGGGGTACATGTTAGAGTGTTAGGTGCAGACGTAGGAAGTGTTTCCCCATAGGAAACAATGGGGCTGCGTTAGGAGCTGAACGCTGCTTTTTTGCAGGTGTTAGGTTTTTTTTCAGCTCAAACAGCCCCATTGTTTCCTATGGGAGAATCGTGCACGAGCACGTTTTTGATGCCGGCCGCGTCCGTAAGCAACTCTGGTATCGAGAGTTGCATTTGCGGTAAAAATGCTCTACGCTCCTTTTTTGGAGCCTAACGCAGCATTTGTTTGAACTCTCGATACCAGAGTTAAATTTATGGTGCGGCCAGAAAAAAACCCGCGGAGCGTTAACAGCCCTTTTACCGCCGAACTCCAAATCTAGGCCTTAGGGTTTATTTTATAGGTAAGTATTTAGATTTAAATAGGAATATTTTAGTTTATAATATGAATTAGATTTATTTTATAAGAATTTAGTTAGGGGTGTTAGGGTTAGATAGAGTTAATATAGTTTATATAAATACTATAGTAACTATATTAACTATATTAGCCCTAATATAATTAGGGTTAATATAGTTAATATATATAATGTAATAACTATATTAACTATAATATACTTAGGGTTAATATAGATAATATAGCTGGCGGCGGGGTAGGTAGATTAAATTAGGGGTTAATAATTTTAATATAGATGGCGGCGGTGTAAGGGGTTCACATTAGGGGATAGATCAGTTAGATGGTGGCGGTTTTAGGGGCTCACAGTAGGGGGTTAGTTTATGTAGATGGCGACGGTTTAGGGGTTAAATACTTTATTATGGATTGCGGCGGGGGATCGCGGTTGACAGGGAGATAGACATTGCGCATGTGTTAGGTGTTAGGTTTATTTTAGCAGATCGCGGTTGACAGGGAGATAGACATTGCGCATGCGTTAGGTGTTAGGTTTATTTTAGCAGCCAGTTTAGGGAGTTACGGGCTCCAATAGTCAGCGTAAGGCTTCTTATGGCTGCTTTTTGTGGCGAGGTGAAAATGGAGAAAGATTTCTCCATTTTTGCCACGTAAGTCCTTACGCTGTATATTGGATACCAAACTGCGCGGGCTTGGTATACCTGCCTATGGCCCAAAAAACTACGGGCGACGGCAGAAATATACGCGCGTAACTTCTAGGTTACGCCGCATATAGGATACCAAACCTGTGACTTTTTCGGGCGACAATTTTTATCGGATCGACCCCTATGTTTACACGATTACCTCACCTGTTTCACATCACCTTCTTATTTCAACTTGTCACATCCCTATTAGTCCTAAATTGCCCCTGTCCCAACTTTCTGGGAGTGTGTTGCAGTCATCAGATTTTAAATAAGTTTATATTTAAAAAAATATATTAAATTCACAAAGTAAAACATCAAATAATGTGTTAATAATGTGTTTTCAATATAGTAAAGGGTGAATTGAATTTTCAAATGACTCTTTTTGTTTGTGTTTTTGCATTTTCCATACTGTCTAAACTTTTTCGGAATTGAGGTTGTACCTAGATACCTCTTCAACAAAGAATAATAAGAGAACAAATCAAATGTGATAATAGAAATACATTGAAAACTTTGTTTTAAATGGTATACTCTGAATCATGCAAGAAACATTTTAAAATGTCATGTCCCTTTTAATAGAGGAAACACATACACATATTGAGTCTATACAAAAATGTAAACCATATCTTTGTTTTCACATTTTTCACAGAGCTTGAAGAAGTAGAATCACAGTCTTTGGTTCCTGGGGATGTGATTGTATTAGCTAACAATAAGCTGTATTTACCATGTGATGCTATATTAATTAGTGGTGGATGCACAGTTAATGAAGGCATGCTGACAGGTGATGTATCATAAGATGGTAATTCCTTGAACTATAACTTAATATACTGGATCTTGCTGAATTTTTCTTTACTAATTTAAACAAAAATAAATTGTTGTTTAGAAATTATTATATGATCATTGTTTAGTTTAGTTTTTTTTAAACAATGGAATAACATATTTGTAACTAATACCAAGACAAGTAATTATCAAAATGAATGTCCTCCTTTATATAAAAAGAAAAACATAGAACAATGCAAATAAGCCAAGAAAAATGGTATAAATATGAATACTTTTGCTTTTCTAAGAGAAATCATTTTCTGGTAAAATAAGCTGTAACATAAATTAACCTATACAATTAGCAGAACAATTAAATAAGTGCATACTATGAAAGTGTACAAAACGTAAAGTTGCTTCTTAACTTGAGAATTTGTCCGCATGCCTTGTGGCATATGGGCAGCGGATCCTGTTTGTCCACTGCCCGTATGATCATTACATACTCTTGATTGTGTAATGCCGCCCCCTTCTCTCGCGCAATTGGATTTCATTTACCTTGAGCGAGTGAGTTTGGTGTGATCTCTCTGAGGTGGCAGACATTGTAAGAAGTAGTGGTCTGGTGACCGCTTAGCACGCTCGGCTCCAAGGACCTACACTGACTTTAGGATCTGAGCACGCTCACTCCAGAGCGAGTTAGGGTAAGAATTGTAGCTACAGGTGAACTTTTCAACTGTAGTTTAAAAACATTTTTATTTGTTTTAATGAAAATTAATTTAAACGTTTAACTAAATTTCAGTACAGAATACCGAATAGTGCAGCCAAAGAATATTGGAGGAATTTAATGTCCCCGAATATTTGGAACATAAATTTTGTTCAAAATGACATTTTCTTGGCTGCACAAGTTTAAGATATAAATATGGGCTTTATGTGGGCCTTGCTGCTGTATAGAAGCCCACCCTCTCTTAATATGGCTGCTTATTTTGTAAAGCGGAAAGTACATTTTCTGTCTGGCACAGGGGCTGCAGGATAAGCATTCTGGTCTATTATGGCTACCTAGCTAACAGAGGTCTTATTGATGTGGATTGCTCCTTTAAATGCCAGGGATTATTTTTGGTCTTGTTTTTTAATAGGAATACTTAAAATGTCTATGTTCTTCACTTAGAAGAAAATATTATTATTTTTATATATATATATATATATATATATATATATACACACACACTCTGTATATACATCTATCAGAAGAGAGAGAGCCGCACTCCTAAGATAGAACAAAAGCTAGAATAACCTCCATGCCTGTTCATTTCCATTGCAACTCAGGATGCACACTCTTTTAGCACACTATGCCTTTTCACAGAGAAACAATATCCTGTAGCATATGAGTCTGACTCTGCCCAATGACAGTCCAGCACCGAAATACCAGGCAATTCTTCTCATAACAAGCGAAGAACATAGGTATGTTAAATATTCTTAACACACCTTCTGATTTAGTGCAATTCCCCTAGAAGTCTATGGGGAAAGAGAGTTAGTGCGGTCGTTGTAAGTGCGCCTGAGTCTTTTGCGCGAGTGGCAACTTTTTACTTTAAACTTGCAACACCAGCACTAACAAGGGAGAGCTATTGATTTACCTTGAGAAGTGTCAACAGTGCTGACATTTTTGCTCTCCATTTGTAATCTAGCCCTGTATAGGGGCAACACAAAACTGTATATATTATGCTTTACTAACTGAGTTGTCAAAATTGTAAAAAAATATTTTTAAAGTACATTTATACTTATATAGTATTGTTTCCATTTTAAGGTGAAAGTATTCCAGTGACAAAGACACCATTACCTAACATAGATAATTGCATTCCATGGAGAACACACAGTGGTGACGATTACAAGAGACATGTCCTGTACTGTGGAACTGAGGTTATCCAGACAAAGGCTCACGGCCAGGATTTAGTAAAAGCTGTTGTGCTACAAACTGGTGAGTTTTCTTTTAACGGTAGATAAGAACCAGAAAGGCTCATCAAGTTTACCCGTAATGTATATCAGAGTTTCTTAACTCCAGTCCTGATGGTGGCTTTTAAGGAATGTTGCAGTAAAGATACTAGATTTTAAGGATTTCCTTAGCAGAGCACTGACAAGTTAATCATTATGATTGTGCTTCTTGTGCTTGTTGGCCTTTAAGAGGGAACTTGAGGGCTCAGACTGAGAAAAAACAGAATTTATATCTTACCTGATAAATTCCTTTCTCCTACGGTGTGTCCGGTCCACGGCTGCATCCTTACTTGTGGGAATATTCTCTTCCCTAACAGGAAATGGCAAAGAGGCACACAGCCAAAGCTGTCCATATAGCCCCTCCTCTGGCCCCGCCCCCCAGTCATTCGACCGACGGTTAGGAGAAAAAGGAGAAACTATAGGGTGCCGTGGTGACTGTAGTGTATAGAGATAAAAAATTTTAAGCCTGACAAAAAAAGCCAGGGCGGGCCGTGGACCGGACACACCGTAGGAGAAAGGAATTTATCAGGTAAGATATAAATTCTGTTTTCTCCTACATAGGTGTGTCCGGTCCACGGCTTCATCCTTACTTGTGGGAACCAATACCAAAGCTTTAGGACACGGATGAAGGGAGGGAACAAGTCAGGCGACCTAAACGGAAGGCACCACGGCTTGCAAAACCTTTCTCCCAAAAACAGCCTCCGAAGAAGCAAAAGTATCGAATTTGTAAAATTTTGTAAAGGTGTGCAGTGAAGACCAAGTCGCTGCCTTACAAATCTGATCAACAGAAGCCTCGTTCTTGAAGGCCCATGTGGAAGCCACAGCCCTAGTAGAGTGAGCAGTAATTCGTTCAGGAGGCTGCCATCCGGCAGTCTCATAAGCCAATCGGATGATGCTTTTCAGCCAAAAGGAAAGAGAGGTAGCAGTAGCTTTCTGCCCTCTCCTCTTACCAGAATAAACGACAAACAAGGATGATGTCTGTCTGAAATCCTTTGTTGCTTCTAAATAGAATTTTAAAGCACGGACCACATCTAGGTTGTGTAACAAACGTTCCTTCTTAGAAACTGGATTCGGACACAGAGAAGGAACAACTATTTCCTGGTTAATGTTCCTGTTGGAAACCACCTTTGGAAGAAAACCAGGTTTGGTACGTAAAACTACCTTATCCATATGAAACACCAGATAGGGTGAAGTACACTGCAAAGCAGATAATTCAGAAACTCTTCTAGCAGAAGAAATAGCAACCAAAAACAGAACTTTCCAAGATAGTAATTTAATATCTATGGAATGTAAAGGTTAAAACGGAACCCCTTGAAGAACTGAAAGAATTAAGTTTAGACTCCATGGAGGAGTCATAGGTCTATAGACAGGCTTGATTCTAACTAACGCCTGTACAAACGCTTGTACATCTGGCACGGATGCCAGGCGTTTATGCAACAAAACAGACAGAGCAGATAGCTGTCCTTTAAGAGAACTAGCTGACAAACCTTTATCCAAACCTTCTTGGAGAAAGGAGAGTATCCTAGGAATCCTAATTCTACTCCATGAGTAACCCTTGGTTTCGCACCAACAGATATATTTTTTCCATATCTTATGGTAAATTTTCCTAGTCACAAGTTTTCTGGCCTGAACCAGAGTATCTATAACAGATTCCGAAAACCCATGCTTAGATAGAATCAAGCGTTCAATTTCCAAGCAGTCAGTTGCAGAGAAACTAGATTTGGATGTTTGAATGGACCTTGTACCAGAAGGTCCTGCCTCAAAGGTAGCCTCCATGGTGGGACCAATGACATATTCACCAGGTCTGCATACCAAGTCCTGCGTGGCCATGCAGGAGCTATTAGAATCACAGAAGCCTTCTCCTGTTTGATCCTGGCTACTAGCCTGGGAAGGAGAGGGAACGGTGGAAACACATAAGCTAGATTGAACGACCAAGGCGCTACCAATGCATCCACTAGTGTCGCCTTGGGATCCCTGGATCTGGACCCGTACCGAGGAACCTTGGAGTTCTGACGGGACGCCATCAGATCCACGTCTGGAATGCCCCAAAGTTGAGTTAACTGGGCAAAGACCTCCGGGTGAAGTTCCCACTCCCCCGGATGAAAAGTCTGACGACTCAGAAAATCCGCCTCCCAGTTGTCTACTCCTGGGATGTGGATTGCAGATAGTTGGCAGGAGTGATCCTCCGCCCATTTGATGATCTTGTATACCTCTCTCATCGCCAAGGAACTCTTTGTTCCCCCCTGATGATTGATGTACGCTACAGTCGTCATGTTGTCCGACTGAAATCTTATGAACCTGGCCTTCGCTAGTTGAGGCCAAGCCAGGAGTGTATTGAATATCGCTCTCAATTCCAAAATGTTTATCGGGAGAAGAGACTCTTCCCGAGACCATAGACCCTGAGCTTTCAGAGAGTTCCAGACCGTGCCCCAGCCCAATAGGCTGGCATCGGTTGTGACAATGACCCACTCTGGTCTGCGGAAACTCATTCCCTGTGACAGGTGATCTTGAGTCAACCACCAAAGGAGTGAGTCCCTGGTTAACTGGTCTACTTGAATTTGGGGAGACAAGTCTGCATAATCCCCATTCCACTGTTTGAGCATGCACAGTTGCAAAGGTCTTAAATGAATTCGAGCAAAAGGAACCACGTCCATTGCTGCAACCATTAGTCCTATTACCTCCATGCACTGAGCTATGGAAGGCTGAGGAATAGAATGAAGAGCTCGGCAAGCTTTTCGGATTTTTAACTTTCTGACCTCTGTCAAAAAAATCTTCATTTCCACAGAATCTAATATTGTTCCCAGAAAAGGAACCCTTGTGGACGGGGACAGTGAACTCTTTTCTATGTTCACCTTCCACCCGTGGTATCTTAGAAAGGCTAAAACAATGTCTGTATGAGCCCTTGCTTTGGAGAGAGACGACGCTTGGATTAGAATGTCATCTAGGTAAGGTGCTACAGCAATGCCCCTCGGCCTTAGAACCGCTAGAAGGGACCTTAGAACCTTTGTGAAAATTCTGGGAGCAGTGGCTAAACCGAATGGTAGAGCCACAAACTGGTAATGTTTGTCCAAAAAGGTGAACCTTAGGAACTGATGGTGATCTTTGTGAATAGGAATATGCAGGCACGCATGCTTTAAGTCCACGGTAGTCATATATTGACCCTCCTGGATTGTTGGTAAGATCGTCCGAATGGTTTCCATCTTGAATGATGGAACTCTTAGGAATTTGTTTAGTATTTTTAAATCCAGAATTGGCCTGAAAGTTCCCTCTTTTTTGGGAACTACAAACAGGTTTGAGTAAAAACCCAGACCTTGTTCCGCTTTTGGAACTGGGTATATCACTCCCATCTTTAATAGGTCTCCTACGCAATGTAAGAATGCCTGTCTCTTTATCTGGTCTGAAGATAAGCGAGACACGTGGAACCTTCCCCTTGGAGGAAGTTCCTTGAACTCCAGAAGATATCCCTGGGAGAATATTTCTAGTGCCCAGGGATCCAGAACATCTCTTGCCCAAGCCTGAGCAAAGAGAGATAATCTGCCCCCTACTAGATCCGGTCCCGGATCGGGGGCTACCCCTTCATGCTGTCTTGGTAGCAGCAGCAGGCTTCTTGGCCTGTTTACCCTTGCTCCAGCCTTGCACCGGTTTCCATGCAGGTTTGGGCTGGGCAGCATTGCCCTCTTGTCTAGAGGCTGCAGAGTTAGAAGCTGGTCCGTTCCTGAAATTGCGAAAGGAACGAAAATTAGACTTGTTCTTAGCCTTGAAAGGTCTATCTTGTGGGAGGGCATGGCCCTTTCCCCCAATGATGTCTGAAATAATTTCTTTCAATTCCGGCCCAAAAAAGGGTCTTACCTTTGAAAGGAATATTAAGTTATTTAGTCTTGGACGACACATCTGCCGACCAGGATTTTAGCCAAAGCGCCCTGCGCGCCACTATCGCAAAGCCTGAGTTTTTCGCCGCTAATTTCGTTATTTGAAAAGCGGCATCCAATATAAATGAATTAGCTAACTTAAGTGCGTGAATTCTGTTCATGACTTCATCATATGAAGTCTCCTTCTGAAGCGAGCTTTCTAATTCCTCGAACCAAAAAGACGCCGCTGAGGTAACAGTAATAATGCACATAATTGGTTGAAGAAGGAGACCTTGCTGAACAAAAAAATTTTTTAAGCAAGCCTTCCAATTTTTTATCCATAGGATCTTTGAAAACGCAACTGTCCTCTATAGGAATAGTTGTGCGCTTTGCTAATGTTGAAACTGCCCCCTCAACCTTAGGGACCGTTTGCCATGTGTCCCTTCTGGGGTCTACAATGGGGAACATCTTCTTAAATATAGGAGGTGGGACAAACGGAATACCCGGCTTCTCCCACTCCTTATTCACTATGTCCGCTACCCTCCTAGGTATCGGAAAGGCATCAGCGTGCACGGGGACCTCTAAGAATTTGTCCAATTTGCACAACTTCTCTGGGACTATCACAGAATCGCAATCATCCAGAGTAGCTAGTACCTCCTTAAGCAGGGCGCGGAGATGTTCTAGCTTAAATTTAAATGCTACTATATCAGGGTCTGCCTGCTGAGAAATTTTTCCTGAGTCAGAAATTTCTCCCTCAGACAGTCCCTCCCTCACAGCCAATTCTGTTTGATGAGAGGGTAAAATAGATAATGTATCATCAGCGTCTACTTGTTCATCTGTGTTTAAAACTGAACAATCACGCTTTCTCTGAAATGCTGGCAGTTTGGATAAAAGATTTGATATAGAATTATCCACTACTGCTGTCAATTGCTGCATAGTAACAAGCATTGGCGCGCTAGATGTACTAGTGATCGCCTGCGCGGGCAAAACTGGTGTAGACACAGAAGGAGAGGATGTAGAACTATCCCCACTACCTTCATTAAAAGAATCATATTGGGCAATTTTATTAAATGTGACAGAACTGTCCTTACTTTGTTTGGACGCTATTGCACAATTATCACATACACTTAAAGGGGGGACCACCTTGGCTTCTATACACACAGAACATAAGCTATCTGATGGCACAGACATGTTAGGCAGATTAAGGCAGGCAATGAAAGCAATAAAAACGATTTTAAAGCAAACCGTTACTGTCTCTTTAAATAATAAAATGACACACTTTATTTCTGAAAGTTCAAAAAACTATGAAGGCAATAACAGATGTTTATAAAATTTGCACCCCAGTGTCTTAATGCTTTGAAAGTATTGCACACCAAATATGAAGACTCTAGACCCAAAAATGAGAAAACCGGAGCTAATTGTCTGATTTAACCGGTTTTACACACTACAGTCCCAGCTGCAGCATTTGCTGCAGCTTTTACCTTCCTTAAAGGTGATGTACCACCATAATAAGCCTTCCGGAGTCTGATTCCTATGCCCAGGATCCTCTCACATGAAGCTGCATGCACTGCCTTTAATATTAACTGCGCAACTGAGGCGCAAAAATGAGGCCTCCTCCCTCTGCATACTAGATTGAAGGGGCCTCCCTGACTAGATTAGGCATCTAAACCAATGCCAGGAAAATAAAAAACGTTCCCCAAAGTGTATTTATGTTCACAAAACATTTGAAATGCCATAAAAATGTGATAAAAGTCAATCGATTTGGCCCACAATAGTGTCTACCAGTATGAAGCCCAAAAAATAAGCCTGTAATCTGTTACACAGTCTAAGAAAATGGCTTACCGATTCCCTGAGGGGAAAAACTGACAGTCTTCTAGCATTAACCTGTGTTGTTAGAAAATAGACTGATCATACCTGAAGCAGAAGAGTCTGCAAACTGTTACCCCCAACTGAAGTTCTCTGTCTCAACAGTCCTGTGTGGTAACAGCAATGGATTTTAGTTACTTGTGCTAAAATCATATTTCTCTTTAACAGAAATCTTCATCACTTTCTGTTGTAGAGTAAATAGTACAAACCGGCACTATTTTAAAATAACAAACTCTTGATAGAAGAAATAAAACTACAACTAAACACCACAAACTCTTTACCATCCCCGTGGAGATGCTACTTGTTCAGAGCGGCAAAGAGAATGACTGGGGGGCGGGCCAGAGGAGGGGCTATATGGACAGCTTTGGCTGTGTGCCTCTTTGCCATTTCCTGTTAGGGAAGAGAATATTCCCACAAGTAAGGATGAAGCCGTGGACCGGACACACCTATGTAGGAGAAAAGTCTGTATATAATTACCTGGCCCCAAAACACAGATATTAAATAATCTATGATGTTGTGGTATAAGTAATGGCATATGTTAGTCCTGTACAAAAGTAGAGAAAAAGAGTTGTCAAGGACATTAGAATAAAGGTGTGTTATTTATTTAAATCTACAAACTGTAACAATTAAAAATACAGAGATTACACTTCCAAACCCCTACAAGTAAGTATTCACAGTATATACTTTTGTAAATAATGCCCTTATGATGACCTTGTTCCTGGTATAATTGAGTAATATATATTGTTAATAATTAATTAATGGATTATAGATGGTTGATATTTCACATTTGTAAACAAACTTTAAAAAGTGCACTTAGTATTAACCATAACAATACATGAACTGAAATACTTTTTGAATGTTATTGAAATTTTAAGATGGAAATACTATAAATTTGTTTCTATTTTTAATATTAGTATTGTTTATATTTCTAGGATTTAACACAGCAAAAGGAGACCTTGTGAGAGCTATTTTATATAACAAACCATTGAATGTTAAGCTGCATAGAGATGCCATTCGGTTCCTTACAGGACTTGTGGGAATTGCTGTATTCGGTGTCATATATACAGCAATTGTTTACACTAAGAATGGGGTAAGGGGGCTTTGAGCACAATTTTTGTATTTCTGAAAACATTTCGGTTACATTAAATAAAGTATCTACATGTAGATTAGAAGAGAATTTCCACGTATTTTGAGGGTTTTTCAAATTCAAGAATATTCCAATCCATCAGAAAATCCAGTTTTCATGTTCTTTTCTGTTATTGTTTTCCTTAAAGGGACAGTCTAGTCAAAATTAAACTTTCATTATTCAGATATGACTTGTAATTTTAACAATTTACTTTTATCATCAAGTTTGCTTTATTTCCTTGGTATTCTTAGTGGAAACTAATCCTAGGTAGGCTCATATGCTAATTTCTAAGCCCTTGATGGCTGCCTCTTATCACATGTTTTTTAAATTGATTTTCACAACAGGAGACTGAAAGTACATGTGGGCCATATAGATAACACTGTGCTAACGCCATGGGAGTTATTTAAGATTTAGCACAACACGATATTTAATGCAAGTCAATAGATAATAAACAGTCACAGTCATGTGATCAGGGGGCTGGGAGAAGGTTCTTAGAAACAAGGTAATCACAGAGGTAAAAAATATATCAATATAACTGTTGGTTATGCAAAACTGGGGAATGGTAATAATGGAATTATGCAACTTTTAAAACAATAACAAATATTTTGCAGACTGTCCCTTTAATGTGAAAATCCTTCAGATATTTTGCTTTGAAATTCCCTAAACTATTATATTCAAATCCAATACATATCAAACACATAAAGCAGTCAACATCAATACTGAACTAATTAGCAAACATGTTTTACCTTCACGTTGGCTGTGAGTAGGGTTGCCATCTCAGCCATGTTTTCCTGGACACTTATGAGTTACACAAGCTGCGGGGTGCGAAGGGAGGAATATGAATACTGCATATAACAAGTGCTGTCCAGAAGCACAATACATGTTTCTTCCTGCACACCCTGCAGCATGTGTATCTCATAAGTGTCCAGGAAAACAGGGACTTCCAAAAAAAATATGGGACTTCCATAGCGCCGGTACTACGAGTTTGCCTGGGAGGCCAAAAAGTGAGCGGTACACCAACAACTACAAGATCCGTACCGCCATCTAAAGTCAGTAGTTATGAGTTTTATGTTACAAAGCTGTACCATAAAACTCATAACTAAAGTGTTAAAAAGTACACTAACACCCATAAACTACCTATTAACCCCTAAACTGAGGCCCTCCCGCATTGCGGACACCGCCGCCACTAAATAGAATTATTAACCCCTATTTCTCCGCTCCTCGACATCGACGCTACTATAATAAACCTATTAACCCTTAAACCGCCGCCCTCCTGCATCACAAACAGTATTTAAAGATTATTAACCCCTAATCTGCCGTCCGCCCACAACGCCGCTATAATATACCTATTAACCCCTAAACCGCAAGCCACTCACAACAAAATATACTAAAATAAATTATTAACCCCCTAAACCTCTGACCTCCCAAATCACTAACTCTACATAAATATATTAAACCCTAACGTAACCCTAACCCTAAGTCTAACCCTAACCCTAACATAACTCTAAGCCTAACACCCCCTAACTTAAATATAATTAAAATAAAGCTAAATAAACCTTACAATTATTACCTAAATAATTCCTATTTAAAACTAAATACATACCTGTAAAAAAAACTAAGCTAGCTACAATATAACTAATAGTTATATTGTAGCTATCTTAGGTTTTATTTTTATTTTGAGGGTAAGTTTGTATTTATTTTAACTAGGTAGACTAGTTAGTAAATAGTTATTAACTATTTACTAGCTACCTAGTTAAAATAAATACAAAGTTACCTGTAAAACAAAACCTAACCTGCCTTACACTAAAAACTAACATTACAATAAAATAAAATAAATACAATTATTAAAATACAATTTTCTAAATATAAAAAAAAACCACACTAAATTACAAAAAATAAAAAACGAAATTTTCAAAAATAAAAATAATTACTTCTAATCTAATAGCCCTATCAAAATAAAAAAGCCCCCCCCCAAAAACAAAAAACAAAAAAACCCTAGCCTACACTAAACTTCCAATGGGCCTTAAATGGGCCTTTTGTGGGGCATTGCCCCAAATAAATAAGCTCTTTTAACTGTAAAAAAAAAAATACAAACACCCCCAACAGTAAAACCAACCCCCAAATAAAAACCTATCTAAATAAACCTAAGCTAACCATTGCCCTGAAAAGGGCTTTTGGATGGTCATTGCCCTTAAGCTCTTTTACGTTGCTCAAACCCTAAGCTAAAAAAAAAACCACCCAAAAAACCCTTAAAAAACCTAACACAACCCCCGATGATCCACTTACTGTTATCGAAGTCCGGATATCCATCCTCATACAGCCGGTGAAGTCATCATCCAGGCGGCAAGAAATCTTCATCTGGATGGCCTCTTCCATCTTCATCCAGCCAGCGAAGTCCTCATCCAGACGTCAAGAAGTCTTCATCCAGACGGCATCTCCTATCTTCATCCATCCGGCGCGTAGCGGGTCCATCTTCAAGATATCCGGCACAGAGCATTCTCTTCTTACGATCGTCACTGGAAAATGAGTTTCCCTTTAAGTGACGTCATCCAAGATGGTGTGCCTTACATTCCTATTGGCTGAAAGATTTCTATTAGCCAATAGGAATTAAAGGGGAAAAATCCTATTGGCTTTTGCAATCAGTCAATAGGATTGAGCTTATAGAATGAGAGCTCAATCATATTGGCTGATTGTATCAGCCAGTAGGGTTGAACTCTCATTCTATTAGGTGTTCCAATCAGCCAATAGAATGAGAGCTCAATCCTATTGACTGATTGCAACAGCCAATAGGATTTTTTCCCCTTTAATTCCTATTGGCTAATAGAAATCTTTCAGCCAATAGGAATGTAAGGGACGCCATCTTGGATGACGTCACTTAAAGTGAAAATTCATTTTCCAGCGATGATCGTAAGAAGAGGATGCTCTGCGCCAGATATCATGAAGATGGACCCGCTCCATACTGGATGGATGAAGATAGAAGATGCCGTCTGGATGAAGACTTCTTGCCGTCTGGATGAGGACTTTGCCGTCTGGATGAAGATGGAAGAGGCTGAACGGATGAAGACTTCTTGCCGCAAGGATGATGACTTCACCGGCTGGATGAGGATGGATGTCCGGACTTCGATAACTGTAAGTGGATCATCGGGAGGTAAAAGAGCTGATTTCTTAGGGGCAATGCCCCACAAAAGGCCCTTTTAAGGGCCATTGGCAGTTTAGTGTAGGCTAGGGTTTTTTTTATTTTAGGGGAGCTTTTTTATTTTGATAGGGCTATTAGATTTATTGTATTTATTTTAACTAGGTAGTTATTAAATAGTTAATAACTATTTACTAACTAGTCTACCTAGTTAAAATAAATACAAACTTGCCTGTGAAATAAAAATAAAATCTAAGATAGCTACAATATAACTATTAGTTATATTGTAGCTAGCTTAGGTTTTATTTTACAGGTAAGCATGTAAAATAAAATCTAAGATAGCTACAATATAACTATTAGTTATATTGTAGCTAGCTTAGGTTTTATTTTACAGGTAAGCATGTACTTATTTTTAAATAGGTATTATTTAGGTAATAATTGTAAGGTTTATTTAGCTTTATTTTAATTAAATTTAAGTTAGGGGGTGTTAGGCTTATGGTTACGTTAGGCTTAGGGTTATGCTTAGGGTTAGGGTTATTCTTAGGGTTAGGTTTAGGGGTTAATATATTTATTTAGTGTAAGTGATGTTGGAGGCCAGAGGTTTAGGGGTTAATAACTTTAGTATAGTGGTGGCGACATTGGGGGCGGCAGATTAGGGGTTAATAACTGTAATGTAGGTGGTGGCGATATCAGGAGCGGCAGATTAGGGTTAATAGTTTTATTTAGGTGGCGTGATATCGGGGGCGGTAGATTAGGGGTTAATAACTGTAATTAGGTGGCGGTGATATCGGGGTGTTTAGACGTGGTTTTTATGTTAGGGTGTTAGGTTTAAACATTACTTTTTCTTTCCCCATAGACATCAATGGGGCTGCGTTACGGAGCTTTTGTTTCTGCAATCTTCTTTTTTGCCGGCTCTCCCCATTGATGTCTATGGGGCAATCGTTCACAAGCACGTCAAAGCAGCAATTGTGTTTTGGTGCGGTATGGAGCTCAACACCACCATATCACCCGCACAAGCCTGCTTTTTACAAACTTGTAATAGTAGCGCTATAGGGAGGTGAAATAACGCCGCTTTTGTGGCGGTTGTTAATTTCCCTATAGCGCTGAAAACTCGTAATCTAGCTGAAAGTTAATTAGATAATGTAAGTAAATTAGAAGGTTGTTTAAAATCACATACTCTGTCTGAGTCATGAAATACAATGTTGTTTCATATCCCTTTAAACAAAATTGTTATTTGTTGACATAAACCTGACTTTAAGATGAAAAAAAAATATAAATAAAAAATAAAATAATAATAAAAATAAAAAATAAAATAATAATAATAAAAATAAAAAAAGAAAAGTATAATTATATATATATATATATATATATAAATGTGTATTTAAGCCTCTCTGCAGTCCTTGTAAGAAACTAAGATTAATAAATGCTTTGCATATTTTCCTCTTCTGTTCATTCTACCTTGTGACTTTCTATTTTTATTTAAATGTTTGTAAGGTCATTTGTTCTTTGAAAACATCTATTGTTTTCTTCCTCTCTCATTTATTTGTTTCTACTGCTCTGTCAGTTTAGTTATTACAAGCTTCACTTGCACATGACCTTTATTTTTGCTGATAGGTTATTTTCTATTTAAGAAACAACAATACACCTCCTTTACTACTAAAATAATAACCCTATTCAGTGAGCTTTCAGAAGTCATTCTAATTACAATACACACAATTATATTTCTTCTGTTGGTATCTCCAGTGAACTCTAAAAATCTCACAAATGCCCAATCTGAAATGCTTTCTTGGATATTCCTTAAAGGGGCATTAAACCCAAACAAATTCTTTAATGATTCAGATAGAGAATACTATTTTAAACAGCATTCCAATTTACTTCTATTATCTAATTTGCTTCATTCTTTAAATAACCTTTGTTGAAGAAATATCAATGCACATTGGTGATCCAATCACATGAGTCTTCTATGTGCAGCCACCATTGAGCAGCTACTAAGCCTATCTAGATATGCTTTTCAGCAAAGAATATCAAGAGAATGAAGCAAATTAGATAATAGAAGTAAATCAGAAAGTTGTTTAAAATTGCATGCCTCTTTATCTGCCTGTCTTTCTAGGGGTAAAGTCAAAGTTAATGACGGCACTTGCAGACATCAACGAGATAGTGATAGTGATAGTTTGTAGGGTTAAAAATATACTTTGTAATTACACTGGTGCACAATACAACTGTTTTTTTAAAACAAACTAAAAGACATATAAATGTCAAAGTTTTATAAATATTTATATTCTCTATGGGGCAGATTTATTTTTAGTCACTGTACCGAATCATGTCCGCTCGATCTAGTTAATCATGTCCGCTCAATCTAGCTAAATGCTGACAGCATACGCTGTCGGCATTTAGCATTGCTCAAGCATTTCTAGTGAAATGCTTGTTCAATGCCCACCCCTGCTCACTGGCGGACGCTAGCAGGGGCTGTCAATCATCCCGATCGTATCGGGATGATTTCAATTCACCACCTAAAAGGTGGTGTACAAGTTAAGGAGCAGCGGTCTTATCACCGCTGCTTCTTATCTTCCATTTCAGGCAAGCCTGAAATGATGGGGCTCCAAAACAGCATCTGCTGCTTAATAAATTAAGTCCTATATCTCTGCTATTATTTCCAGACAGTCTCCCACACAACCTCTTCGCTCTGCCAATGACCACCTTCTCTTGCTACTGTCTCACATTCCATATGCAGATTGACTCCAACTTTGTGGAACTCTATGCCTCACTCCACAAGACTCTTCTAGTTTTTAAAGTTTCAAGGGTTCCTTAAAGACGTTTCAGGGATGCATGCAAACTACAGTAACCATTTCTTATCCCAGTTCCCCTCCTTTTTTCAGTCCTTGCAGAACAAGCTCAGCGGTTCTGTAGACCACCTTTTCTATGAGAAGAACATACGGCTAGATTACGAGTTGTGCGTTAGGGTAAAAAAGCAGCATTAAGAGGTCCTAATGCTGCTTTTTTACGGCTGCTGGTATTACTTCTTTGGCCTTACCGCAAAACAACTTACGTAAACTTCGTAAAGTCTTTTTTCTATTGGACTTCCATAGCGCTGATATTACTAATCTGTCCTGGGAGGCAAAAAAGTAAGCGGTACACCCTACCCTGTCAAGATCCCTGACGCATTTAAAAGTCAGTAGTTATTTCAATGATCCAATCAGCCGATAGAATGCGAGCTCAATCCTATTGGCTGGTTGGATCAGCCAATAGGATTGAACTTCAATCCTATTGGCTGATTACATCAGCCAATAGGATTTTTTCTACCTTAATTCTGATTGGCTGATAAAATTCTATCAGCCAATCGGAATCTAAGGGATGCCATCTTGGATGACGTCACTTAAAGGTACCTTCATTCAGCTTTAGTCGTCGGATAAAGAGGATACTCCGCGTCGAATGTCTTGAAGATGGACCTGCTCCGTGCCGGATGGATGACGATAGAAGATGCCGTCTGGATGAAGACTTCTGCCCGTCTGGAGGACCACTTCATCCGGCTAGGATGAAGACTTCTCCCGGCTTCATTGAGGACTTTGGCCCGGCTTGGAAGAAGACTTCTCCCGGTAAGTCGATCTTCAGGGGGTTAGTGTTAGGTTTTTTTAAGGGTGTATTGGGTGGGTTTTATTTTTAGGTTAGGGACTTTGGGCCTGCAAAAGAGCTAACTGCCCTTTTAAGGGCAATGCCCATCCAAATACCCTTTTTAGGGCAATGGGGAGCTTAGGTTTTTTTAGATAGTATTTTATTTGGGGGGTTGGTTGTGTGGTTGGTGGGTTTTACTGTTGGGGGGGGGTTGTTTGTATTTTTTTTACAGGTAAAAGAGCTGATTACTTTGGGGCAATGCCCCGCAAAAGGCCCTTTTAAGGGCTATTGGTAGTTTAGTTTAGGCTAGGGTTTATTGGGGGGGGGGCTTTTTTATTTTAATAGGGCTATTAGATTAGGCGTAATTAGATTAAATATATGTAATTTGTTTATTATTTTCTGTAATTTAGTGTTTGTTTGTTTTTGCACTTTAGCTAATTTAATTTAATTTAGGTAATTGTATTTAATTTAGTTAATTTATTTAATTATAGTGTAGTGTTAGGTGTTAGTGTAACTTAAGTTAGGTTTTATTTTACAGGTACTTTTGTATTTATTTTTGCTAGGTAGTTATTAAATAGTTAATAACTATTTAATAACTATTCTACCTAGTTAAAATAAATACAAACTTGCCTGTAAAATAAAAATAAACCCTAAGATAGCTACAATGTAACTATTAGTTATATTGTAGCTAGCTTAGGGTTTATTTGATAGGTAAGTATTTAGTTTTAAATAGGAATAATTTATTTAATGATAGGAATATGTATTTAGATTTATTGTAATTATATTTAAGTTAGGGGTGTTAGGTTTAGGGTTAGACTTAGGTTTAGGGGTTAATAACTTTAATATAGTGGTGGCGACGTTGGGGGTGGCAGATTAGGGGTTAATAAATGTAGGTAGGTTGCGTTGACATTGGGGCAGCAGATTAGGGTTTAATAAATATAATGTAGGTGCCGGCGATGTTGGGGGCAGGAGATTAGGGGTTCATAAGTATAATGTAGGTGGCGGCAGTGTCCGGAGCAGCAGATTAGGGGTTAATATTATAATGCAAGTGTCGGCGATGTCGGGGGCGGCAGATTAGGGGTTAATAAGTGTAAGGTTAGGGGTGTTTAGACTTGGGGTTCATGTTAGGGTGTTAGGTGTAGACATAAATTTTATTTCCCCATAGGAGTCAATGGGGCTGCGTTAAGGAGTTTTACGCTGCTTTTTTGCAGGTGTTAGACTTTTTTTCAGCCAGCTCTCCCCATTGATTCCTATGGGGAAATCATGCACGAGCACGTACCGACCAGCTCACCGCTGACTTAAGCAGCGCTGGTATTGGAGTGCGGTAATGAGCAAAATTTTGCTCAACGCTCACTTCTTGACTTTTAACGCCGGGTTTGTAAAAACCCGTAATACCAGCGATGCAGGTAAGTGAGCGGTGAGGGAAAACTGCTCGTTAGCACCGCATAGCCTCTAACGCAAAACTCGTAATCTGGGCCATAGCATTTCTATTAAAAACACATTAAACCAGAATACAAATGATATTGCATGTTTCAAGGTATTTGCCTGGGAGGGGCCCAAACATGTTTATATATGTGTATATATATGTTTTAATGTGTATATATGTTTTAATATGTGTACATATGTATGTATTTGTGCAAATACATACTTACACCTATAAAAACCCATGTATACACCATGTATACACATATATGCACTTATATAGGCATGTATACACACACATACACATATTTAGACATTTATGTTTTTGATGAATATTATTTTTACTTTTCACTTTAATTCTAGCACAGTTTTGGCTTTCGCTCGAGCACAAACTATACATTTTAACTTGTAATGCCAGCACTATTTAGGTTGGTCGCAAAATATCCATTGTAAGTATAGGTTGCTCTAGAGCGATGTCAGCTGCGGCAACCCTTCACTGGTAAATGGGATTTACCATGGAGTTGTTATATCAAGTTGCTAACGTTAGCGCAGTCCAGTGATACTGCTTATCTCGACCCATGCTATCATAAGCGCGCCATTTGTAATCTGGGACATAATGTTTTTTATTATCAATATGTAAGAGCAGCAATAAAATAGGCTTTGTTTGAAAAAAAAGTGAAGTAAAACGTTGAAATAAAAAATGTTTGCTAATATAGCAGTTTTCTTTTGTGCTTCCGCTAATGCTTATTGCTTAATATTTGTAGTTAAACTCTGTACCTATCAGCCAATAAGCATTATTATAAATTGCTTATCATGAATAAGCATTATTAGGAAGCACCTATCAGCCAATAAGCATTATCAGAAAAAAGACCACTGATACTGCTGCATTTTATTAAACTAGTCCTAAAGCCCGTTCACACAGGCCATTTTTTGCAGTTCAGTGGTCCCACCCCTTGCTCTCTCCCCCTCTCTTTTGTGCTCTCTCCCCCTCTCTTTTGCGCTCTCTCCCCTCTCTTGCGCTCTCTCTCGCTCCACCTCTCTTTTTCTCTCTCTTCCTCTCTTTTGCTCTCTCTCCCCCCTCTCTTTTGCTCTCTCTCCCCCTCTCTTTTGTGCTCTCTCCCCCTCTCTTTTGCGCTCTCTCCTCCTCTCTTTTGCGCTCTCTCTCGCTCCACCTCTATTTTGCTCTCTCTCTCCCCTCTCTCTTTTGCTCCCTCTCTCCCCCTCTCTTTTGCTTTCTCTCCCCCTCCTCTTTTGCTCTCTCTCCCACTCTCTTTTGCGCTCTCTCTCCCCCCTCTCTTTTACGCTCTCTCTCCCCCCCCTCTCTTTTGCGTTCCCTCTTTTGCGCTCTCTCTCTCCCCCCCTCTTTTGCTCGCTCTCTCTCCCCCTCTCTTTTGCACTCTCTCTCTCCCCCTCTCTTTTGCGCTCTCTCTCTCCCCCTCTCTTTTGCGCTCTCTCCCCCCTCTCTTTTGCGCTCTCTCTCCCCCCTCTCTTTTGCACTCTCTCCGCCCTCTCTTTTGCTCCCTCTCTCCCCCTTTCTTTTGCTTTCTCTCCCCCCTCTCTTTTGCTCTCTCTCCTCCTCTCTTTTGCGCTCTCTCTCCCCTCACTCTTTTACGCTCTCTCTCCCCTCTCTTTTGCGTTCTCTCTCTCTTTTGTGCTCTCTCTCTCCCCCCTCTTTGGCGCTCTCTCCCCCTCTCTTTTGTGCTCTCTCTCCCCCTCTCTTTTGCGCTCTCTCCCCCTCTCTTTTGTGCTCTCTCCCCCCCCCTCTCTTTTGCGCTCTCTCCCCCTTCTCTTTTGCTCTGTCTCTCTCCTTTTTTTGCTCTATCTCTCCATCCCTCTCTTTTGCTCTGTCTCTCCCCCTCTCTTTTGCTCTCTCTCTCCCCCTCTCTTTTGCTCTGTCTCTCTCCCCTCTCTTTTGCTCTTTCTCTCCATCCCTCTCTTTTGCTCTCTCTCATCCCCTCTCTATTGCTCTCTCTCCCCCTCTCTTTTGCTCTTTCTCCCCCCCCTCTATTTTTCTCTCTCTCTTCCTTCTCTCTTTTTCTCTCTCTCCCCCTCTCTATTGCTCTCTCTCTCCTCTCTTTTTCTCTCTCTCCCCTCTATTTTGCTCTCTCTCCCTCCTCTCTTCTGCACTTCCCCTCTCCTCTGCTCTTCACCCTCTATTTAGCTCTTTCCTATCTCTTTTATCTCTCCCCCTCTCTTTCTATTTCTCTCTCCTCTCTCTTGCTCCGACCACGCCCGACCACACCCTGGCCCCGCCCATGTTCCCGTCCGGCCACTCCCATGTCCCCGCCGTCCGCGCCCACTTTCGCAGCAACAGCATGTCAGGTAAGGCCAGGTGTGTTTGTCCTTGTGCTGTCTCTACTTCGCATGACAGCTTCGGACAAACACACTTGGCCTTTTATATAATTGGATATATAATAGTAAGAAAAGGTATTTGAACCCTGTAGAAATTACTGCATTTATGTATAAATTTGTCTTAAAATCTGGTTTGATGTTCATCTAAATTACAGTAATACACACACAAAATCTATTTTAACTAACACACAAAGTATTATATTGTTCTTGTAGATATTGAATATGTCATTCAAATATTCACTGTATAGGTTGGAAAAAGTATGTGAAACCTTGGGCTAATGACTTCAACAACGGTTAATTAGATTTGGATATTGACAAACCTGCTGTCCAATTAATGAAATGAGATTGGAGGTGTGGGTTATACTTTCACTTATAAAAAACACTCAAACAATTTGAGTTTGCTATTCCCAAAATACATTTGTCAATGTGAACCATGTCTCGCAAAAAAGAGCTCTAAGAAGACCTGTGATCAAGAATTGTTTCTTTGCATAAAGTTGGAAAGGTTTACCAAGTTATATCAAATAGCTTAGATATTCATCAGTCCACTATAAGACAAATTGTCCATAAATGGAGATGATTTAATAATGTGGCTACTCTCCAGTCAAAATTACTCAAAGGGTAAACCACACAATTTTCAATTAGGTAAAAAAGCCTAGAGTGACATCTAAAAACTTCAAGAAATCATTGGAACTGGTTAAGATCTCTCTTCATGAGTCTACCATATGGAAAACATTGAACAGGCATGTTGTCCATGGCAGGACACTATGAAGAAAGCCACTGCTTTCCTTAAAGATACATTGCTGCATACCTGAAGTTTGCCAAAGACTACCTTGACACTCCACAGTGCTACTGGGAAATTGTATTGTGGGCTGATGACACTAAGGTTGAGTTGTTTGAGAAGAACATGCAGCACTATATATGGTGCAAAAACGGGAACTGCATACCAACATGAAAACATCATCCCAACGGTTAAGTACGGTGGAGAGAGCATCATAATTTGGGGCTGTTTTGCTGCTTCAGGCCTGGACCACTTGCCATCATCATAATCTGCAGCTACTAGTAACGCTTGGTTGATGTTATTTATGCCAAAGGAGGATCAACTAGCTATTAAATACATTGAGGCCTACTTATCAAGCCGTCAACTATGCTGCATTCTCCGGCACCAATACGCTCGCCTAACATCGCCTAACATCACGGCCGCGGACCTGAATATGCTCTCCTTATTTATAAAAAAAACTGTCAAAAAGCCACGCACCAAGTACGGGGCGATGAGCAGTGGACTGTTGTTAAATAACAGTCATCGATCTCACTGCTAGTCGGCTTTTTCCCAGCTTTATTTATACCCTGTCACTAAACACTGCCACTATACTAAAATGTTTAACCCCTATCCTGCTGCTTTCGGAGCCCACCACAACTCTAATAAAGTTATTAACCCCCATCCCTCTGCTCCTGGAGCCCACCGTAACTCTAATAAAGTTATTAACCCCTATCCCGCCGCTCCTGGAGCCCGCCGCAACTCTAATAAAGTTATTAACCCCTATCCTGCTGCTCCCCAAGCCCACAACAACTAAATAAATGTGTTAACCCCTAAACCCCTGGCCTCCCACATCACTACCACTTACTAAACCTATTAACCCCTAAACTGCCAGCCCCCCACATCGCCATAAACTAAATTAAGCTATTAACCCCTAAACCTAACAACCCGCTGACTTTACATTAAAATTACCTCATCCCTGTCTTATAATAAATTTAAACTTACCTTTAGAATTAAATTAAACTATATTAAACTATTAATTAACCTACCCTAACTATTATACTACAATTACATTAAACTATATTAAACTATTAATTAACCTACCCTAACTATTATACTAAAATTACATTAAACTATATTAAACTACTAATTAATCTACCCTAACTGTTATACTAAAATTACATTAAACTATATTAAACTACTAATTAATCTACCCTAACTGTTATACTAAAATTACATTAAACTGCAAATTAAATTAACTATATTACATATTTAAAAACCTAACCCTACTCAAATTATTTAAATCTACTATTAAAAATTACTAAATTACAAAAAACTAACAACTAAGTTACACAAAATAAAAAACACTAAGTTACACAAAATAAAAAACACTAAGTTACAAAAAAAATAAACACTAAATTACACAAAAAATAAATAAATTATCAAATATTTAAACTAATTACACCTAATGTAATAGCCCTATGAAAATAAAAAAGCCCCCCCAAAATAAAATAAAAAAACCCTAGCCTACAATAAACTACCAATGACCCTTAGAAGGGCCTTTTGCGGGGCATTGCCCCAAAGAAATCAGCTCTTTTAACTGTTAATAAAAATACAAATACCCCCCAACAGTAAAACCCACCACCCACACAACCAAACCCCCCAAATAAAATTCTATCTAAAAAACCTAAGCTCCCCATTGCCCTAAAAAGGGCATTTAGCTCTTCTTCCGCCCAAAGTCCCTAATCTAAAATTAAAACCCACCCAATAAACCCTTAAAAAAAACCTAACACTAACCCCGAAGACGAAGCGGCAGAAGTCCTCAACAAAGCCGGCAGAAGTCTTCATCCAAGTGTGCTGAAGTCTTCATCCAAGCCGGCAAAAGTCTTCATCCAGACGGCATCTTCTATCTTCATCCATCCGGCTAGGAGCGGCTCCATCTTCAAGACATCCAGCGCGGAGCATCCTCTTCTTCCGACGTCTTCTGGAACAATGAAGTTTCCCTTTAAATTACGTCATCCAAGATGGCGTCCCTTACATTCCGATTGGCTGATAGAATTCTATCAGCCAATAGGAATTAAGGTGGAAAAATTCCTATTGGCTGTTGCAATCAGCCAATAGGATTGAGCTTTCATCCTATTGGCTGATCCAATCAGCCAATAGGATTGAGCTCGCATTCTATTGGCTATTCCAATCAGCCAATATAATGCAAGTTCAATCCTAATCCAGGGCGGCCGATTGAAAACCAGGTACGCTGGGCCGGAATAGTGGCGAGCGTACCTGTTAGAAAGTTGATAACTTGCAAAAGTAGTCAGATAGTGCCGAATTTGTATTTGGAACATCTGTAATGATGTAAGCATCGATCTGTGTCGGACTGAGACCGGTGGTTTGTATGTTACGTCACAAATTTCAACTTTTGCCAGTCTGTAGGCTTTGATAAATAAGGCGAATCAGGCTCGCCACAATAACGCTGCGGAATTCCAGCGTATTTGTGGTTGACAGCTTGATAAATAGGCCTCATTGTGTTTGTTACTTTGGTGAAGATGAGATGACATTTTATGACCAATTTATGCAGAAAGCCTACTAATTCTAAAGGGTTCACGTACTTTTCTTGCCACTGTAATAAAGGGCCTATGCACAAAATGTTTCTATTATCAATATTAAAGAACAGCGATTAAACAGGTTAGTTTTGTATCTGAAATAGATGTGAAGTAAAAGCCATTTAAATTTAAAAAAATTAAGCTAATATAGCAGGTTTAGTTCTGTAATTCCACTAATGATTGTTGCCTGATATTGTTAGTTAACCTCTAATAAACATTATTAGGAACTTCCTATCAACCAATAAGCACTATTAGGAAGCTTCTAACAGTGAATAAACATAAATTAGACCATGAATGCTTCTGCTTTATAGTCAATATAATTTTAAAGTGATGGTAAACGTTCCCCTTTGTAGAAACAGATCTGGGCTGTTAGTCATATTTTAGATGGAGTTGAATTCATCAGTTGTAATAAAGATGCACTGTAACTTTCTTTTTAATATGGCGCTGAAATTTAAATACCATGCGCTCTGACCGACCACTTCAAAAGTAATTTTTTGTGAGCTATTGGTTAGAACTTACCGCCAATCTACACTCTAGCTACAAAAAAAATTGTGTGAGTGCTGTACAGATACAGCGTCGATTAGAGGTCAGTTCTAGCCGGTAGCTTACAAAAACAAATTACTTTTGAAGTGGGCGGATGGAGCGTGGGATATTTGAATTTCAAAGATACATTAAAAAGTAAGTTATAGGGCATCTTGTTTACAAAAGACACATTAAATGCCATTTAAATTATCACTAACATTCCCTTTAAGGCAAAATAAAATCATCACGTTTTGAGTCCATTTAAGCTTTGCTGGGACAGACTGACACCATGGTTAGCTTTCCTCCTTAATCATCAATTATAAAAACTCATTTCATAACATTAGTTAGATGTAATAAAATGATTTTATTTCACAATGAACTGACTTGCACAAGAAACCAAGTCATTTTAGAGTTTATTTTTTAAGAGGATTGGTAACCTGATACTATGTTCTGTTCTTTTTTTTATGCAGGCCAGCACACAAGATATTGTGTTGATGTCATTTCTTATGTTAACAATAGCAGTAAATGCTGCACTCCCTGCTGCTCTAACATTAGGTCTCCTCTACGCTCAAACAAGACTGAAGAAATTGGGAATTTTCTGCATAAGTCCACAAAGGATCAACATTGCTGGACAACTGAACCTTATCTGTTTTGATAAAGTAAAAATAATTTTAGTTTAATGAATACTGTGTAAATGTTTTATTGAGTTGTACTTTTACTTTTTTTTTTTTTTTTAATATTATTGAATATTACTGACTATATAGATGATACCATGTAAGTACTATAATCTGATTTCATGTACTGTTTATCATTTTTTTTTTTTAAATCACTGGATAGTTGTTTTTTTCAGACTCTCTAGGCCTAAAAATTCATTTTTTTTTTTACAAATTTTTGGAAAATATCTTAAAGGGATAGTAAACACCAAAAATTTTATTGTTTAAAAAGATAGATAATCCCTTATATATAAATATATATTTACCATTCCCCAGTTTTGCATAACCAACACTGTTATAGAAAAATACTTTTTACTTCTGTGATTACCTTGCATCTAAGCGTCTGCTGACTGCCTCCTTACCTCAGATCTTTTGACATACTTGCAATTTAGGCAATTAGTGCTGACTCTTAAAGGGACAGTCAGCACCAGAATTTTTGTTGTTTTAAAAGATAGATAATTCCTTAATTACCCATTCCCTAGTTTTGCATAACCAACACAGTTATAATAATACAAGTTTTACCTCTGTAATTACCTTGTATCTAAGCCTATGCAGACTGCCCCTTATTTCAGTTCTTTTGACAGACTTGAATTAGGCCTTCAAGGTCTAAGCTAGGTTTAGCTTTCAACTAAGAATACCAAGAGAACAAAGCAAAATTGGTGATAAAAGTAAATTGGAAATTTTTTTTAAATTACATGCCCTATCTGAATCATGAAAGTTTTTTTTGGACTTGACTGTCTCTTTAAATAACCCTATGTGCGTGAGCACAATGTTATTTATATGAAACAAATGAACTGTGAAGAACTGTCAATGCCTTCAGATAAGAGGTGGCCTTCAAGGGCTTAGAAATTAGCATATGAGCCTACCAATGTTTAGCTTTCAACTATGAATACCAAGAGAACAAAGCAAATTTGATGATAAAAGTAAATTAGAAAGTTATTTAAAATTGCACGCCCTATCTGAATCATGAACGTTTAATTTGGACTTTACTATCCTTTTAAATTCCATTATGCAGTTTTGTAGCAGTACACCATTTACCAATTATTGAAATAGATTTTGAATAAAAAAACACAAAAGAAAAATGTACTTTTTGGCAAAATCAATGAATATGTAACAAAGTATTCCTCCTAGTGTTCTTGAATACATGGGCATCTTTAAAGGGACTTTCAATTTTATATTGTGCTGTGTATCACAATCAAAGCAGACTGGGTAACACAAACCTAGTTTTGGCAGCAATTTATACAAGTTTAACTTAAAGGGATACTAAACCCTTTTTTTCTCTTATGATTCTGATAGAGCATACAATTGTAAGCAACTTTCTAATTTACTCCAATTAACAATTTTTCTTCATTCTCTTGTTATCTTTATTTGAAAAAGCAGGAATGAAAGCTTAGAAGTCAGCACATTTTTGGTTCAGTACTCTGGATAGCACTTGCTGATTGGTGATTACATTTAGCCACCAATCAGCAAGTGTTACTCAGATGCTGAACCTAAAATGGTCCAGCTCCTAAGCTTTCATTCCAGCTTTTCAAATAAAGATATCAAGAGAACGAAGAAAAATTGATAATATGAAGAAAATAAGAAAATTGCTTGAAATTGCATGCTCTAACTGAATCATGAAAAAAAAAATTGGGTTTAGTATCCCTTTAAATGGACAGTAAATACATTGAGATTTTTAGACAAAATGTTTAGTTATACGTAATGAATAAACTTTGCACTATATTTTCAATTAGCTCAGAAAATTGAGGATTTTCAAATTTTTAGAACTTGAGCTAAATTATGCTGAATTCTCAATGCCAACCCTGCTACATTTCTTTTGGTAATTGGCTTTAACTGATAACATCTGCATAACAATGCATTTTATATGAACATTATTACTAGGCTTGTGCATTTGTTTGCATTCATAAAAAAAAAAACAGATATTTGCTTCATTTTCATGAAAAACGAATATTCATACAAATCCAATAACTAATTTAAAGAAAAATTGATGAAATTTGTCAGTATTCATTTGTCTCCTTTAAATTACCTATAAAGTGTTAAATACTTATCTCTAGCTAATAGGAGGCTTAGTGCTGTGGATCCAAGGTCCTGCGTTAATGAAGAAGGTTCTTTGCCTTGGGATCCACCGTACTAAGCTTCCGATTAACACGGCCCAGGGAATTATAAAGAAGGGTAGGGATTAGCGCATCTTTTCAGCAGTGGTAACTATAAGGCTAAAGGTGATGAATATTCTGAAAAACTAATTTTTCAGAATATTCGTTCTGAAAGATTAGTCCAAAACTATTTTTCCATGCTGCAAAAATCTCATTATGATCATGTCTATCCTTGTTGTCTGAAGACTAAAACCCAGATTTGCTCCTTGGCTATAAAAACATGCAATAAAAGGGTGTTTGTTTGTTTTACAAATGTTGTTGGGACTCGGCTTATATATTATTCCTTAGCAGCACAAAAGAAATGTCATAATTATAATGTGTTTACTGTCTCTTTAACTTCATAAGCATTAACTATATATTTTTTAAGAGTTGATGTCTTCTTATCTGCCCCTTTGTATATATTGAATGGTAATTAAATTACATGGAATGTGCTAATTACATAGTACATTATAAGTCCTAACATTTACTTAAAATGAGTTATTGTCAGATATGTTAGCATGTCAGTAAATTGAATTATTTTTTTTTTTATTTATTTCTCCGAGTTCATGGTGAGGGATCCTAGTGCAATAAAAGATTAATCAAGGCCTGGTATTGTTTATTTTCACTCAGACAGGAACTCTGACAGAAGATGTCTTAGATTTATGGGGAGTTGTTCCTTGTGCTGGAAATTGGTAAGTTTATTAAGGAAATTATTATGTTAGAGATAATGCTGAGGTGAAATTAGTTGCATGCAACACAGTGAAACATGATATGTTAAGTTTGGCATCTTATGAATTGAAATTTTAAACATTATTAAAAAAATCCTATGTAGCACATTTTGTATCATATTTAAATAGACGGTTATTGTTAAAACTTTATTTTGCTATGTTTGAAGAAATTCATATTGGCATTAGCTAAATTGTTGTTACTTATTTTTGAAGAGAAAATTTATATTTTTAATTTTGTAACCCAACCTTGATAAGCTTTGACATTCCATCATATATATATATATATATATATATATATATATATATATATATATATATTATATATGTTTATATCATATGAAATAACACTATTTAAACCAATTAAAATCATTTTATTTGCAAGAAAAAGGGTTATTTATTTGAAGGCTAGGCCTAAAAGCAAATTCCCTTCAGGACACAGATGCAGTATAGGGTATGGTGCATGTCCTTCAGGGCATAATGACAGATTTTATACCCTCTACAGCAAATTTTGTTAAGGGTTAGGGAAGTTAAAAGTACATTAAGCACTAAAACAGGCCAAAAAAGCAATTCTGTAACCTAGGTTTTCCTCAACAAAATCTGGTTTACTGAATTTGCATTGTTGGCCCCTCTAGAGAGAATGGGGTATGCATATTTTTTACACCTAAGCAAGAAGTTTTTAATATCCTTTTACTATATATTGTAAATGCACATTAGGTAGCATTATTTAGGTTGAAGCCAAGTGGTTAGCAATATTTTATGATATATAGACAATATGACAAACAGTATTTGGACACATTTACTTAATATTGAGTTCAGGTTCTTCAGCCACACTCATTGCTAACAGGTGCATACAATTCAGCACAAAGCCATAGACAAACATGGGCAGTACAATGAGTCATATTGAAGAGCTCAGTGATTTTAAATATGGCATTGTCCTAGGGCGCCACCTTTGCTATGTCCGTTTGTGACATTTCTACCACACTCGATTTTCATGAGTCAACTGTAAGGGCTATTATGGGGAAGTTAAAGTGTCAACAACATGGCAGCCGCAAATGGTAAAGTGGGGCTGCCAAGTGCTGAACCATGTAGCATGGAAAAATCATCTGTTGCATCACTACAGAGTTTTAAACAGCATTGGAAAGCAACATCAACACAAGAACTCTGCATTGAGAGCTTCATGAAATGGGGTTTTATGGCTGAGCAGCTGTACACAAGACTCACGTTAACATGCACAATGCCAGGCATCAGCTGGAGTGGTGTAAAGCTTGCCACCACTGGGCACTAGAGCAGTCGAAACATGTCCTCTGGAATGATGAATAAAGCTTCACTATCTGATGGAAAAATCTTGGTGTGGTGAATCGGAGGAGAATGGTACCTACTGGAAAGCAAACCTACTGTTATCATTGGTGGAGGAGGGATAATGGTTTGGGCTAGGCCCCTTAGCTCCAGTGAAGGGTCATCTTAATGCTACAGGATATAAATACATTTTAGATAATTCGGTGCTTCCAGATTTGTGACAATAGTTTGAGGAAGGTTCTTTTCTGTTCCAGCATGACTGTGCCCCTGTGCAAAAAGTAAATTCCATGAAAACATATTTTGATGAGTTTGGTGTGGAGGAACTCAAGTAGCCTGAAAGAGCCCTGCCATCAACCCCACTGAATTTCTTTGGAATTAATTGAAATGCCGGTTGCAAGCCAGACCTTCTCATCCCACATCAGTGCCTGACCTTACAAATGCTCTTTTTAATGAAGGGGCACAGATTTTCATAGACACACTCTAAATATTGTGGAAAGTCTTCTCAGAAGACTTGTGACTGTAATAGCCACAAAAGGGAGGGGGTAACTCCATATTATACCCAACCAAACTACTACTGTTGCAATACTCTATCACAGAGTACATATGGGTACAATTTAATTTAGTATCCATACAATACTCAGTCAGGTATACAATATATGAGTACACACTTCGATTTTTTTTTTTTTTACTTAATAGTGGCCCCTAACAGGTTTGGCCCCATTTTGCAGGGATGTTAGCCCACAGCAGATTACAAACATACCTTCACCATTAAGATTTACCACAAATCCTCTTAAGGTGGGAGTTACTATCCATGATATCAGTTCAGGATAAGAATTTGTAACTATCCACCCTTTTTACTACATTAGTTTGAAAACCCCTTTTACTTGCTGCAACTGTTTTTATTGTGTGTAACCCTTTTTAAATAAAACTAATAAAGTTGATATATTTTAAAACCTATATACACTAAGCCCATACGTATTCGGTACAAGTGCTTTTCCGGTTAGTATCCTGTCCAGCTCTCTTGCTGGAATTGTTCTTGTATATGTTTCTCTCTGATACTCAGCACCTATACACAATTAGTTAGTATAACTATATATTAGATTATATTCCATACATGCAAATATAGTTTTCCCTCAAAGTAACAAGAGTGGTGCCATTGCTCATCTCTCAAACTCCATATTAATGTCCATGGTTGTGGAATGAGATTGCCATCAAGCTAATCTAAATACATTTTATCATAGTGTGTGTGACTGTGTATGTGTATATAATGTAATACTTTCCTGCCAGTAAAACTCTAATCTCCACCTCCCAAGTTTTGTTTTGTTTTTTAAATACTTGAATGGGGGCAATTTTTTTGCTATTTCTAGCTATACCGAAAAACTAATGTTGATAACATTTATAGTTTTACACAACAAATTTATTACATACACTGTTATACTCTTTATATTTAACCTATTTTCATTTCTGTTTTCAGCTTTCAGGATGTGCACAGTTTTACATCTGGTAATAAAATGACCTGGAGTCCTGTGCTAGCAGCCATGACTAGCTGCCACTCACTTATTATACTTGATGGAAAAATACATGGCGATCCACTGGACTTGAAGATGTTTGAAGGAACAGGCTGGGTAATGCTATATTTACAAAGCTCTTGCAATAATACTGAAGCTGTGAAAAATCAAATAGGTCTGAAATCTTTAAAGGGATTAGCAGACTCGCTATAAACAATGTTCTTTTGATCAAATTAAATCCTACATATTACATTTCAACTCTACGATAAAATGCAATATGTACTTATCTTTGCTATGTGGATATTTCATCAGGAACTTGAAGACTATAAAACATCCACCAATGAAGACAGAAAATCCATATCCTGCACATTGGTAAAACCGAGAACAATGTCTGAGGTAATTAAGTCTATATCTGGTATTTGATTATATAAAGTGTTTCGTAACTAAGGATTTAGTTACTATGCAAAATGTACCCTGACAAACAAACGTGAATATGAGGATTTTTGTAGTCTCTAATCTTATTATCATGAACTTGGCATGAAGCTTTAAGTCCCTGCTGTTTTCCAGAAAGTAAACACTTCAAACAATCATATTAAGCTAATAGATCAGTTCATTTAAGGATTGAATTGTACTCAATCAGCAAAAATCTAAATATAATAAGTATACAGTTGTAGTGCACAAAATTCCATTTAGTTTTTGAAGATTTGCATAACTTGACCCTATGGGGTCTATTTAAGAAGGGCCAAATGGCCCCTGCTCCCCTTGTTTCTGCGCGGGCCTTCACAAGAATTGCTGGTGCCATAATAAATGCCAATAGCTTATGCTATCTGCATTTATCAATGTGCGACGGCCATGGATCGCTATAGCGGATCATGTCCGCTCGCACATATATAAATAGACCCCCTATATGCATGAATATTATCTATTTTTTTAAGACAGGTGTATGATTGTTGGTATGGCAGATGTTTTATCACTGATAATACCTAAGGCCCAGAGGCTATTGCATCCTTGTTAGGATTCTGCATATTGCTGAATTTGTGGCCAAACATCAATATTTGAAACATGAATAAAGCTACAATTAAGTAACCTTTGATTGTGTTACTAGGTGCTGATAATGTCTTTAGCTTGAAAGGTAAAGGAGCACAGTAACCTCTTTTCGAAGTTCATGTTTCTATTTATTTTCATGTGAGAACTTTAATCAGAGTATTTAGTAAAATGAAAGAAGTAACATAGCCAGGTGAAAACACTGAGCATAAAAAGTCAATTTTTCTTTTTCATTAGGTACCTGTAGAAGGCATCTCCATTTTACACCAGTTCCCTTTTTCTTCCGGCCTGCAGCGGATGTCAGTTATTACTCAAGCCATAGGAAGTGATGAACTCACAGTGTTTATGAAAGGTGCTCCAGAGATGGTTATTCATTTTTGCAAGCCAGAGTCAGGTATTGAGAAAACAAATATTTTCATTATGAGCAAGAGCAATTTTAAATCCACCAAATAATACATTTATATAATGATCCAGTATGGATTTTGTAGAAGCCTTGATAGGTCATGGTTAGTATTTCTTTGAGAGGTTAAGGTTTTCTTTATTAAAGGTACATAATGCTTATTTGCTAAATCACTTAAAAGTGATGCAGCATAACTTTAAAGAGCTGACAGGAAAATATCACCTGAACATCTCTATGTAAAAAAGGAAGATATTTTACCACACAATTTCCTCAGCTCACCGGAGTAAGTGCTGTGTAAAAAGTTATCTTTCAGTTACTGCCCTGCTCCAGGTAAAAAAAAAAAAAAAGGAAGAAATTAACAGCAGCCAATCAGCAGTGCTAAAGGTCATGAACTCTTTTACTGCAATATCATGAGAATTCACTTAACTCTCATGAGATTTCATGGTAAACATCCTTAAACTGAATAGAGAAATAAACATAAGTGTGCATGAGGCACGCTCCCTTGCTGGTCCCGGGACAGGCATACTGATTTGCTGCTTAAAGTCTTTTACAATGGGGTGTGAATGCTTAGGACAGTTTGAGGTAAAATATTTTTTTTTTTACATAGAGATGTTCAGGTGATATTTTCTAGTCAGCTTTTTACAGCTATGCTGCATCACTTTTAAGTGGTTCAACATTTGGGTATCATGGTCCCTTAAGACATATCAGCTGCAAGCAGTCTTTTTTTTTTTCAATCAAAAACATATTTAGTTCTCTATGTAAAATATCAGTATTATCTGGCAAAAATGCTTAAAGGGACACTGAACCCAAATTATGTCTTTCATGATTCAGATAGAGCATGCAATTTTAAGCAAATTTCTAATTTACTCCTATTATCAAATTTTCTTTGTTCTTTTGCTATCTTTATTTGAAAAAGAAGGCATCTAAGCTAAGGAGCCAGACATTTTTTGGTTCAGGCACTGGACAGCACTTGTTTATTGGTGTGGGAATTTATCCACCAATCAGCAAGAACAACCCAGGTTGTTCACCAAAAATGGGCCGACATCTAAACTTACATTCTTGCTTTTCAAATAAAGATACCAAGAGAATGAAGAAAATTTGATAATAGGAGTAAATTAGAATGTTGCTTACAATTGCATGCTCTATCTGAATCACAACAGGGAAAAAATGGGTTCAGTGTCCCTTTAAGAAGGGATACTAAACCAAATTTTTTTCTTTTATGATTTGGATTGATGCAATTTTAAGCAACTTTCTAATTTACTCCTATTATCAAATTTTCTTCATTCTCTTGGTATCTTTATTTGAAAGTGGAAGGAAAGCTTAGGAGCCGGCCCATTTTTGGTTCAGGACCCTGGATAATGCTTGCTTATTGTTGGCTACACTAAGCCACCAATCAGCAAGCGCTACCTAGGTGCTGAACCTAAAATGGGCCAGCTCCTAAACTTTCATTCCCAAATAAAGATACCAAGAGAATGAAGAAAAATGTATAATAGGAGTAAATTAGAAAGTTGCTTAAAAAAGCCTGCTCTATCCAAATCATAAAATAAACAAATTGGGTTTAGTGTCCCTTAAGCTTTCCTGATCCTTAACAGTAAAGTTTTAAGAATAATTCAGAACCAGCTAGACCCTTTATTATTTTATCTTACAGAAGAACACATGCAAATTCTTCCTGACTTTAAACTATTGTGGTACGGAACTCATTTTTATAAACCTTTTAAATTATTACTTTTTTCATCAGTTCCACACAGTTTTTTAAAGAGACTTGACTACTATACAATGCAAGGCTTTCGTGTTATTGCACTGGCGTATCGAATATTAGACAAAGCAGAAATTCCTGAAATGGAGGCGTTAGAAAGGTAAGATGAATTTGCCCTTATAATTAATAGATTTGAACAGTCAATAGCACAATTTGAACAGTCAATAGCACAATTTGAACAGTCAATAGTGCAATTTGATATGAGTAATCATTTTTCAAAGGATATTACAGATTTAGTTTAAAGGGACATTACACTGACATTTTATTCTTTTATCCATATGAAACAGCATTTAAATTTTTTTTTACCGGACAAATGGGTAAAACCTGCATAAATTTAAATTGCATCTAATACACCAGCATCAATTATGTAATTCCTAATGATTCTCATTGGTTGATAGATACATCCTGCTAATGCTTATTGGCTGATAAGTGCTTTCTATTATAGCTCATTGGATGATACATACAAATCTCCATTGTTCCATCCAGTGAGTATCAGTTGGAAATACCCAAATGTGCCTGATATATTAGTTTTTAATTTAAAGGGAAAGCCTACCTGAAATATTTTATTGATTAAAAAAATAGATAATCCTTTTATTACCCATTACCCAGTTTTGCATAGCCCACACTGTTATATTAATACACCTTTTACCTCTTTGATTACCTCGTATCTAAGCTTCTTCAGACCGCCCCTTAACTCAGTTCTTTTGACAGACTTGCATTTTAGCCAATCAGTGCTGACTCATAAATAACTCCACACGAGTGAGGACAATGTTATCTATATATTGCACACATGAACTAGGAGTGTCTAACCGTGAAAAGTTTAAGAATGCTCTGAGATAAGAGACAGTTCAACGACTTAGAAATTCGTTTATGAGCATACCTAAGTTCAGCTTTTAGCAAAGAATACCAAGCAAAATAGCAAATTTGATTATAAAAGTACATTAAAATGTTGCTTAAAATTGCATGCCCTGTCTGAATCATGAAAGTTTAATTTTGACTAGACTATCCTTTTAAGTGTGAATAGTTTTGTTCCAGGCAGACTTTACCCTGCTCTACTGTGTTCACAACCCCTAAAAAGGAGTTAAACACACAGTATAAGTGCTGCTTGGGACCCAAGTGGAAACTACCGCTGATCCAATCAACAGTGCTAGCCGCACAACTTAGTGTACACCTAGTGCTGCTTATTGGATCAGTAGTGTGTTCTGCTCTGGACCTGCAGTACACCGGGGATCCATAGCAGCACTTCTACTGTGTGTTTAACCCCTTTGCGGAGGTTAAACACACAGTACGGCAGGCGCAATTGTCATAGAATTAGAGAATATCATTTTTCCATTATTATTTCCCTTAAAGCTCAAATTCCATGCATGCAGCTTTTTCACATGTAGCAGCAACATTTAATAATAATGAGATGCATCCTTTATTGGCAAGTTAGGCACAAATGACAAGTGAAACCAATATAGCTGTACCTTTGTACCATTAGTGCGCAACTTTGATATTACAAGTTTATGGATTAAGAGAGTTAACCAGAAAAGGGTTATAATGGTGAACTTCACTCGAGCGCAACCTATACTTTCAAAGGATATCATGACCATGAAAATTTGCGCTGGTATTACAAGTTGAAAGTTATAGTTTGTGCTCGAGCCACAACTGAAACTTTACTAGAATATTTAGGGTGACTTTAGACCTGAAATACACTGTAAGGGTTAAAAAAAGTTGTATAAAATAAATGTAAAACGTATTAAAATAAACTATTACACTCACATATACACTTTTTAATAAAAAACTATATAATTTTAATATTACTAAAATGTTTTTAAAGAGTTAAAAAGGATATGACATGTTTGCCTAGAAAGGGCTCCAATGTGTGTGGGTGTGTGTATAAATCTATGTATATACTGTATATATGTGTGTATGCGTTTTTATAAATATATATATATATGTGTGTGTGTATAAATGTGTATACATATATACACATAAAAACACATGTATAGAGTGGGTATTGAAAAGAATCACCCCACTTGAAAATAATCATCCCCCTGAAATAAAGACAGACACAGGTTTTTGTTTATCCAGCTGTATTTACTCAGTGCAACTTATCACATCCAAGTGAAAGATATAACACCAACATGTCAGGCAAAAATAAAGACAATTCAAAAATAGAATCCCTGAGTTGCAAAAAGGATCACCCCCTTGTGTCAGTATTTTGTTGAACCACCTTTTGCTTTAATTACAGCCTTTAGTTTGTTGGGATATGTCTCTACTATTTTTGCAAATCTAGACTGTGCAATATTTGCCCACTCTTCTTTGCAAAACTGCTGCAGTTCCATTACATTTGATGGTGACCGTTTGTGGACTGCAGTCTTCAAGTCATGTCACAGATAATTAATGAGGTTTAAGTCTGGGCTCTGACTAGGCCATGCAAGGACATTTACCTTTTTCTCCTTCAACCACTGTGTGGTCATTTTTGCTGTGTGCTTTGGGTCATTGTCATGTTGGAAGGTAAACCTTCTTCCCATTGACAACATCCTGGCAGAAGATTTTCCTCAAGAATTTGATGGTATTTTTCCCCATCCATTATTCCTTTTGTCCTGACAAGTGCTCCAGTGCATGCTGTAAAGAAACACCCCCATAACAGGATATTACCACCTCCATGCTTTACTGTAGTTATGGTGTTATTTGGATGGTCAACTGTATTGGATTTCCTCCAGACATATTGTTTGTTGTTGAGGCCAAATAATAACATTTTAGTCTTATCTGACTTTGTGTTATGACTTTGTGTTATAGCAAAGTAACTGCATATGGCCTTTCTTGAGGAGTGTTTTTTTTCTTGCAACCCTCCCATACAAGCCACATTTGTGGATAATTTGTGATAATGTTGTCACATGTAACCACTCTTTGTCATACATTGCTGCAACTGCTTCAGAGTTGCTGTGGGCCTCTTGGTAGCCTCTTTGACCAGTTTCCTCCTAGTTCTTTTATCCAGTTTGGGGCAACGCCCTGATCCAGAGAGGGTCTGTGTTGTACCAGTGACGTTCAGTCATAGGAGGCAGGTGAGGCAGCACCTCCCCTGTCCTATGAGTGCGCCTCCCCTGTCCTATCAGTGCAATTATAGTTTTTAAGATTTTTAATAATGTTTTTAGAAAAAAGATTTTTAACATTTTTATTACGTTTTTTTTTTGTGTTAAGGTACCCACCCCACCCCCCCAGCTGCCGCCACTCCCGCCGCTGCCGCGCCACAGCAAAACACCAGTTTAGTTTGCACAGCCCATATGCTCAATACTAGAGGCTATGTATGTAATCAGCCTCTGCAGGAGCAGCCCCAGCCAATCAGCGCCCGCTATCCATAGGGGGGGAAAGAGCCGACAGTGTACAGAGAGGCACAGAGTGAGACAGCACCAGTGAGCTGTGTGACGTGTGGGTGAGGGGTGGGGAGGAGTCAGACATGCTACAGTCACACTGTGAACGGACTGCGGACTCTGGAGGAGGAGTAAAGTCAGGGCCGGATTAATGTAGGGGCGGGAGGAGGTGTAGCTCCAGGTCCACACCCCTAGATAGGCCCCCGGCTGTGCTGGCCAATGATGCGCTTGATTGCACAGTGCGTCAAAATTGTAGGTGAGTAGCTCCGACTTTAGAAACTTTAGTGCGCGGAAGTTGCGGGCATAGCATGAATGAGTATGAGGAGTGAACAGCGAACAGGCAGAGGAGTGTGAGCTGAAGATTGGAGCATGGATGAGGGGAAGCTGGACTTCCTTGACAGGGAGAGTGCAGTGAAGCAGCACCAGCAGAGACAGTGAGGAGGATGTCTAGTGTTGTTGAGATGGTTAGGAGGAGCAGCAGCAGCATTGGGAGATAACTGTTTAGTGAGGTAAGTGTGGTATTAGAAGATTGTAATTATATGACTAAGGGTCAGGGCAATGGGCATACGTTTTATCAAGTGGCATATAGTCAGACTGAGTGATCTATTAAAATAGGTGAATTGCTGAAAACATTTACCCACCAATAAACAAGCATAACCAAGGTTCTCAACCAAAAATTGGCCATCTCCTATGCATCACGTTCCTGCTTTTTAAATAAAGATAGCAAGTGAACAAAGAAAAATTGATAATTGGAGTAAATTAGAAAGTTGCCTAAAATTGCATGCTCTATCTGAATCATGAAATATTTTTTTTTGGGTTTAGTGTCCCTTTAACCAGCTAATCTCCCTAACCTAACACCCCCTAAGTTACCCCCAAAAAAACTCACCTTACCTGTAAAAAACACCCTAACAAAACCTAACCTTAGCTTTAAAAAACAAACTAATAGTACCTTTAAAAATTAAAAAACCTAACCTTTCCTTAAAAAAAACCCAACTAACTTTACCTGAAAAATAAAATAACATATCATTACAGAAAAAAACTACCATTACAGAAAATAAAAAAATTAACCTTTACAGATAAAACAAATAATTTACCAAAAATAAAAAAACAGTTATGCCTATTCTAAAACCCCACTTAAAGAAAAAACCCACCCCAAAATTAAAAAAAACTATACTAATAGTAAACTACAGCAATAAACCTTAAAAGGGCTTTTTATAGGGCATTGCCCTAAAGTGACTTAGCTCTTTTTCAATTAAAAAACCCAACACCAATCTACAAGTAACCCCCCCTCAAAAAAATGCCCTCAAAATTGCATTTTTGGGGGAATTGCCCTAAGAATGTCATTAGGCTCTTTTGCTGACCAAAATAAAATAATAAAAAAAAACTCATAAAAAAAAACAATCCTAACATTAAACCCCAACCTCATCCCAGTAGTGTTTCCTATATTTCTCCATCTTCTTATCTTCTGTCACCGACGTCCTCTGAATTTTTAATGTGTGGTACCCCCTTTATATAGTGGTACGCTTGTATTCCTATTGGCTGATTTTCAATTTAAAATTCAAATCAACCAAATAAAAATTCAGTGTGTGGCTGGTGACCGCATGAAGAGGATATCGGCAACAGACAATGGATGAAGATAAGAAGACTGCCACCGGGATGAACATAAGAAGACCGTCTGCAGCAGGTTAAGAGTTAATAGTGTAGTGGTGACTTTGTGGTGGTCTTTGTAGGTGTGTTAAGGGTTAATAGTTTAGTGGGGACTGTGCGGTTGGGTATATGCTGGTTAAGGGTTTATTAGAGTAGGAGAACTCATTACCAAAGGAGGTAGTGAATGCCAATACCCTGGATACATTAAAAATAGTCTGGATACATTTCTGTATATAAACTAAATTCATGGATATGATTGCTAGTATTAAATGGGTCACCTTTTGGTGGGGTTATTTAAGCTTAACTGGAGCTTTCTGTAAGTATTTTAGATTTGTATAGGTTGAACTCAATGGACTTTGGTCTTTTTTCAACCTTATCTACTATGTTACTATGTTACTATGGTATGGCAATACGGGTTAGCATAGAGCAAAAAATATATACTTTTAACTTGTAATATGTGCGCTACCTAAAGAGCAGAAGTTGAGTGGAGTTAGCGTGCAAGCGGGGCTAATTACTTCTCTACTCGTAATCTAGTCCGTTATGAATTTATGCATAAGCAATTCTCCCCTAGGTTGTGCTATACTAACATGCTTTCAAATTTTTCAAATTTCTTTATTTATGTACCAATTCATAATACAGTTCAGAGCCAAACTGTTCAAAATCAGTTATCATACATTGCAAATAACAAAACAATATTTCTCCTAAAGGGTTCCACCTATCAAAAAATAAACAAAACAGAGTCTCTACCATTCAGCGAGCTCACCAGCCTACTATTACAGAAGACATGTTACTTTTAGTATATGCATTGGGGGATTTCATATCTATTAAAAGTACCCATACCCCTGGACACAAAAACCAAACCAGCAGAAAAACAAAAACAAACAACAACAAAAAAAGGGGGTAGCCATGCTAACCTTTCCCCTCCAGCTTCCGACCCCTCTGTCTATATGTCCGGAAATTCATTATCTGCTATGGCTAGCTCAAGAAACATAGTGCCCCTGAAGGGTGTGATGAGCTGCAATTGTATCTCTTTGGGGTAACTTAAAATGACATTCTTCCATTTAAAGAAGAATCATTTAATTTGAGTTTCTTAGTTTATTGAGGTTTCCATTTGCTCCATAATTAACTGATTTTTAAGTTTCATTTGGAATTCTGTCAAATTCAGTGCTTTAATCGATTTTCAATATTTCAGGATTAGTAGTCTGCCTACCATAATTATGGCATTAAATTGGCAGGCGTTTTCACATTGATTTTCTTTTTGGACATCTAATAAGAAAAAAAACATGATTATCTATTATTTGTATATCATTTTGATTAATTTTATTTGCCCAATAATTGATTTTTTACCAGAATTTCCTTACATTTATGGCAGTAAGATCCTGATTTGTCCCAACAGGCTTTAATTGTGGGGGTGATATATATACTCTATTTATGAGTTTAGTGTGCAATTCTCTCTACGAAGAGGAGAGTGTTGCAGTATCTACTAATTTAAAACTCTTCTGCACAACCTCTGTAGCAACCTGCCATGCCTGTGCATTTTTTTGCACCGCTCTGAAGAGATTAAGTACTGGGTCCTCCTCTGCGCTCTCATAGGCAAGTATCTGAATAAAATGTCGAGCCTGTAAAAAAGCAAAGAATTCTCTATTTCCTATCCCAAATTCATGTTTTAGATCCGCAAATGACTTGCTTCTCCCTGACCTTTGTTCTCTAAGCTGACATACATACAGTAATCCCTTTGAAGCCCAGTCTCTAAAAATTTTAGAATTTAGTGCCGGGATAAAATTGGGGATACCCATAATGGTCAGATATTTGGAGAATCTAAGATTAATGTGCAACATTTTAGGTATTCTTTGCCATGCAATAATCTCATTGTAAATAACTGGTAGTTGTCTAATTTTGTGGGGCCACTTATCAGAAGTGCAATGAAAGAGAGCCTCAAGAGACTATGGCTGAACTAAGTTTTCTTCCAAAGTTTGGGCTGCATAATAATCAGTTCCAGTTAGCCAGTCTAGTGCTGTCTTCGCAATACTCACTAAGTTATATATTTCAATATCTGGTAGGGCTAGTCCTCTATCAGCCTTAAATAGTGACGCTGTTGTAAACACAATGGCTTTCTGTTCCCCCCACACACACCACACACACACAAAAATTGGAGACACACTTGTTTAAATATATTTAAATCTTTCCGTTTTACCAAAATTGGGAGATTTTGCATTAAATAAAGAAGTTTAGGAAATATCACTATCTTAATAACGTTTACTTTACCTATTAAAGTTAATTTGAATTTAGCCCAATTTTCCAAATCATTCTTTATTTTCCCAAAAATTGGGGGGTAGTTAAGCGTATACCAGTCATTACAATCTCTAGATTATTTAATACCCAAATACATAAACGCTTCTTTCGCCTCTTTAAACTGGCATCATTGATATGAATCTTTATGCTTCTTTAGCCAAAACATTTCTTTTTTAGATTTGTTAATTTTATAGCCCGAGAAGGAACTAAACTCCTGTAATATTTGTGTTAATAAAGGGATGTTCCTTCCAGTGTTTGACATTAACACTAGTAGATCATCCGCATAAAATAGTGTAGTGACCTTTTTTGTGCCCATTTCAATCCTCTCAATCTCTCTTCTTAAATAAATGGCTTAAGGTTCCAGAGCCAAATTAAATTAGTAAGGGGACAGGGGACATCCCTGTCTTGATCCCTTATATAAATGGAAATTGGCTGAAGGCCTGTTATTAATAATAATACATTTGGCAAATTCTGTGAAGACACACAAGAAAGAAGGGCACCTCCTAGTGTAATACAGTTTACACAATCGTACTTATATGTGATATCAGAATCGTACTCACAAGGGTAGCAGCATCCCCTTGTGCTTAGTAACACCTACTGGGATCTTTCAGTGTCCCAGCTCACTGTTCCTTGGTTCCTGCACTGCTCCGATCCGGGCATCTCCCCAAGAGTGGAAAGCAAGATGAAACAGCGTGTAAGCTGAGAAACGCGTTGCAATTTTTATTACATAGAGGTTACCATTGTACCCTATGTTTTTATATGATTGTGTTTTATTAAAACGGATTCACTTTTATCAACTTTACTGAGAGCCTTGCTTTCCACTCTTGGGGAGATGCCTGGATCGGAGGTGTGCAGGAACCAAGGAACAGTGAGCTGGGACACTGAAAGATCCCAGTAGGTGTTACTAAGCACAAGTGGGTGCTGCTACCATTGTGAGTACGATTCTGATATCAAATATAATTACGATTATGTAAACTGTATTACACTAGGAGGCGCCCTTCTTTCTTGTGTGTCTTCACAGAATTTGCCAAACGTATCTTATATTTGGAAGGAGGAGCCGACAGCTGTGAGCAAGAGATCGCCCTCAGTCCCTTGAAAGGGCAGACCAATATCCCTTACCATTCATATGGACTAAGATAAGAAATACTTTCTGTGAAAGACTGTCATTTGTGGGATTTGATGATATATATATATATATATATATATACAAAATATTTGTTTGTATATATATATATATATATATACATATATATATATACACAAAATATTTGTTTGTAGTGTGGTTAATACCCATTTATGTACATATATTTTCTGTGCATCGTTATTTTATGTAGCAGAACTAATAATATTTGTTAATATTGCGCCCCCTTAAGTGGTGATAGGTATAATCACTAGTATTCCACATTAATAATAATAGCAGCATTACGGTAATTATAATTACATGCATAAAATTAAAGAAGGGTCCCTCGGTTCCAAACTTAGGCCTAGATTTAGAGTTGGGCGGTAGCCGTCAAAACCAGCGTTAGGGGCTCCTAACGCTGGTTTTGGGCTACCGCCGGTATTTGGAGTCAGTCAGGAAAGGGTCTAGCGCTCACTTTACAGCCGCGACTTTTCCATACCGCAGATCCCCTTACGTCAATTGCGTATCCTATCTTTTCAATGGGATCTTTCTAACGCCGGTATTTAGAGTCGTGTCTGAAGTGAGCGTTAGAAATCTAACGACAAAACTCCAGCCGCAGAAAAAAGTCAGTAGTTAAGAGCATTCTGGGCTAACGCCGGTTTATAAAGCTCTTAACTACTGTGCTCTAAAGTACACTAACACCCATAAACTACCTATGTACCCCTAAACCGAGGTCCCCCCACATCGCCGCCACTATATTTAAATTTTTTAACCCCTAATCTTCCACTCTGTACACTGCCGCCAACTACGTTATCCCTATTTACCCCTAATCTGCTGCCCCTAACACCGCCGACCCCTATATTATATTTATTAACCCCTAATCTGCCGCCCCCGCTATCACTGACCCCTGCATATTATTATTAACCCCTAATCTGCCGCTACGTACACCACCGCCACCTACATTATAGCTATGTACCCCTAATCTGCTGCCCCTAACACCGCCGACCCCTATATTATATTTATTAACCCCTAATCTGCCCCCCTCAACGTCGCCTCCACCTGCCTACACTTATTAACCCCTAATCTGCCGAGCGGACCGCACCGCTACTATAATAAAGTTATTAACCACTAATTCGCCTCACTCCAGCCTCAATAACCCTATAATAAATAGTATTAACCCCTAATCTGCCCTCCCTAACATCGCCGACACCTAACTTCAATTATTAACCCCTAATCTGCCGACCGAATCTCGCCACTACTGTAATAAATGGATTAACCCCTAAAGCTAAGTCTAACCCTAACACTAACACCCCCCTAAGTTAAATATAATTTAAATCTAACGAAATAAATTAACTCTTATTAAATAAATTATTCCTATTTAAAGCTAAATACTTACCTGTAAAATAAACCCTAATATAGCTACAATATAAATTATAATTACATTATAGCTATTTTAGGATTTATATTTATTTTACAGGTAACTTTGTATTTATTTTAACCAGGTACAATAGCTATTAAATAGTTAAGAACTATTTAATAGTTACCTAGTTAAAATAATTACAAAATTACCTGTAAAATAAATCCTAACCTAAGTTACAATTAAACCTAACACTACACTATCAATCAATTAATTAATTAAATAAATTCCTACAATTACCTACAATTAAACCTAACACTACACTATCAATAAATTAATTAAATACAATTCCTACAAATAAATACAATGAAAAAAACTAACTAAAGTACAAAAAATAAAAAAGAACTAAGTTACAAAAATTAAAAAAATATTTACAAACATTAGAAAAATATTACAACATTTTTAAACTAATTACACCTACTCTAAGCCCCCTAATAAAATAACAAAGCCCCCCAAAATAAAAAAATGCCCTACCCTATTCTAAATTTAAAAAGTTCAAAGCTCTTTTACCTTACCAGCCCTGAACAGGGCCCTTGCGGGGCATGCCCCAAAGAATTCAGCTCTTTTGCCTGTAAAAAAACACATACAATACCCCCCCCAACATTACAACCCACCACCCACATACCCCTAATCTAACCCAAACCCCCCTTAAATAAACCTAACACTAAGCCCCTGAAGATCTTCCTACCTTAGGGTTATTGAGGCGGGAGTGAGGCAGATTAGGGGTTAATAACTTTATTATAATAGCCGTGCGGTCCGCTCGGCAGATTAGGGGTTAATAAGTGTAGGCAGGTGGAGGCGACGTTGTGGGGGGCAGATTAGGGGTTAATAAATATAATATAGGGGTCGGCGGTGTTAGGGGCAGCAGATTAGGGGTTAATAATAATATGCAGGTGTCAGCGATAGCGGGGGCGGCAGATTAGAGGTTAATAAGTGTAAGGTTAGGGGTGTTTAGACTCGGGGTACATGTTAGAGTGTTAGGTGCAGACGTAGGAAGTGTTTCCCCATAGAAAACAATGGGGCTGCGTTAGGAGCTGAACGCGGCTTTTTTGCAGTTGTTAGGTTTTTTTTCAGCTCAAACAGCCCCATTGTTTTCTATGGGGATATCGTGCACGAGCACATTTTTTAAGCTGGCCGCGTCCGTAAGCACCGCTGGTATCTAGAGTTGCAGTGGCGTTAAATTATGCTCTACGCTCCCTTTTTGGAGCCTAACGCACTGAAAACCCAGCCATTTTGTGAACTCTAAATACCAGCGGTATTTAAAAGGTGCGTGGGAAAAAAAGCATGCGTAGCTAACGCACCCCTTTGGCCGCAGAACTCTAAATCTAGGCGTTAGAAAGCACTGTGTACAGATGAACCCCATTAATGGAGTCAAAGGCCTTACTATTGCTGCATCAGGACCCTTTGACAAATTTCCTTTCTGTGCGCATACTTGATAACTATTCAGTATTAAATTAATTTTCCTTAAGTTACGGGAGGAATTTCTACCGAGCATAAAGCCAACTTGATCCTTATGAATAAGAGGGCCAACAACTGATTTAATCCTGGATGCTATAATGCTCATAATAATTTTATAGTCACCATTTAATAGCAAGATTGGCCTATAGGAACTGATCTCTTCTCTATCGTTACCTTTTTAGAAATCAAGGATATTAAAGATGCCGTAAAATATCTAGAACATGGAATGCCATCCAAGTAATAATAATTAAATAGTTTTACCAATGCAGGTGTAATATCTTCTGATAGACCTTTTTCTATTTTTGGGATCTGAATATTTTTCCAAAAATTCTCCTTAACATGCTTGTTTATTGTACTCGTTGAGTATAACTTCTGGAAATATTGAAAAATATATTCATTAATTTCCATTTTTTGGATTTTGTTAAATTTGCTAAAAATCTCACTGCTTTGCCTCCATGTCTATAGAAAAAAGACCTTGTCCTAAGTTCTTCTTGTGCCATTTTTTTTGTGCTATGAATACTTCTCTTTCTCTTTCCCTTTTTTTTTTTTTTTAAAGATACGTTTCCCACAGTTTTTTAACAGGACCACTGATATAAGAATTATATGCATTAAGTATCCCTGGCTACCATTTTGCATTTTTGAATGACTAGGTACGGTTTAGTTATCCCTCTTATAACTGCATTAAAAGTTTCCCATAGTGTTTCAGTTGCTTTACTAAAAAGCTACAAAGGTTAATGATAAGTGAATTTCCTATTGCCACTCATAGGTGTCTGTTACGGTTACCCTTAGTCTCGCTGAGAGATGGACCGCTTAGTAGCCTGGATCCCTATTGCTAAAGAGGGGAGAAGCTGCTTTCCATAGTATTCTATATGAGTCTCGCAAATATAGAATAATCTCCCTTAGCTGCAGTACAGCTAGGATACCCTTCTGCCCACAAAAACGAGTCAACGCTGCGATTGAGAGTCAAACAAGAACTCAGGACTGGGGTGCCCAGCCTGCTTTTTATTAAGGTTACATGCACACAGGGCACTCCCAGGGGGAGAGGGGGGGAAGCACAAAATCCCCCATCACACATTTAGATAGAGAGCACTGTCCTTTGACAGGCCACAATAGGATTACAGTACTTAAGATAACAAGTTTACAAGTTCATCTTATCAATTAGCAGTCTGGCTCCAGAGGTGATTAGACAATAGTTTCTAAAAGCTGAAAAAAAAGAGTTAACTCTTTATGAAATGATACTTGTTACGGTTTTCTTGGAGCCCTTCTTAGGCGCTGGCTTGCTGGTTCAGGCATTGCTGCTGGGAAATAAGCTCTTCACAACAAAATAACTAATGCTTCTGTAACAGTGCTCCCTTTCTGTGGAACACTCTGGCAGACACGGTCTGACCCCTTTTCGGGGAAGACTAAGGCTGTCCAGACCGCTGGTTATGCGGGGCTGAGGTCAGTTTGTCTGGACAACCCGTCGGCGTTGCCATTCTGTTTCCCAGGTCTGTAAGTAATGGTGAAATTGAAGGGTTGCAACGATAAGCTCCAACGTAATAGCCTGCCGTTATCTCCAGAGACCCGGTTCAGCCACACCAACGGGTTATGGTCGGTGACCAGAGTGAACTCCTGACCATATAAATAGGGAGTCAATTTCTTTAATGCCCACACCAAAGCCAAACACTCCTTTTCGACCGCTGCATAGCTGACTTCGCGGGGCAGGAGCTTCCGGCTGATGTAGGCAACTGGATGCTCCCCTCCATCTTCGCCTACTTGGCTGAGGACGGCTCCCAGCCCGAACATGGAAGCATCTGTATGGACGATAAAACGTTTGTTAAGGGCTGGGGCCGCCAAGACAGGAGCGTTAATTAGAGCATTTTTGAGAGCCTGGAAAGCCGTTTCACAGTGGGGAGACCACAGGACCTGTCGAGGTAAGTTCTTTTTGGTCAAGTCAGTCAGGGGTTTGGCAAGTGTGCTGTAGTCTGGTACGAACCGTCTATAGTACCCTGCCGTGCCCAGGAAGGCTAGGACCTGAGTCTTAGTGATGGGGGTGGGCCAATTGGCGACAGCTTCTATTTTGGCCGGCTCTGGTCGCTGCTTTCCACACCCCACCCGGTGACCCAGGTACTGTACCTCGGCCATCCCAAAGTGGCATTTTTCTGGCTTCAGAGTCAGGCCAGCAGCCCGGATCTGATCCAGAACCATTCCCACATGAGCTAAGTGGTCCTCCCAGGACTCACTGTGGATCGCTATGTCGTCCAGGTAGGCGCAAGCAAAACTCTGGAAGCCATCCAGGAGCCTATCCACCAAGCGCTGGAATGTAGCTGGGGCATTCTTCATCCCAAACGGCATTACCCTAAACTGATATAAGCCGAATGGAGTGACGAATGCCGACTTGGGGATAGCCTCCGGGGCCAGGGGAATCTGCCAGTAACCTTTGCAGAGGTCAATAGTGGTCAGGTAATTTCCCCTGGCTATACGATCGAGTAGCTCGTCTACCCTGGGCATAGGGTAAGCGTCCGTCACGGTCTTTTCATTGAGCCTCCGATAGTCTACGCAGAACCGGGTGGTCCCATCTTTCTTGGGCACCAAGACAACTGGGGAGGCCCAGGGACTATCGGAGGGCTCAATTACCCTGAGCTGGAGCATCTCATCGATCTCCTTCTTCATTCCTGTCCTAACTGCTTCAGGGATTCGGTACGGAGCCTGGCGCAAGGGAGCTTGTCCCGGAGTATCTACCTGGTGGGTGGTTAAAGTAGTGTACCCTGGCTTCGGGGAGAAGGTGAGGTGTTTGGACTGGAGGAGTTGGTTGAGCTGCTCCCTTTCAGTGGGGCTAAGTCGGTCCCCTATCTGAACCTGCGCCACTATACCTGTGGGGAGGCTCTTTTCTAATAGGTCTGGAATGGGTAAACTGTCGGGGTCTTCCTGAGGGGAACAACATACGGCCGTCACGTTCTCTGGTCGCTCAAAATATTCCTTGAGCATGTTTACATGGAATGTCTTTCTAAGATTGTTGTCGTGGCAGCTAGCTATCACATAAGTGGTGTCTCCCCTTTTCTCTACGATCTGGTAGGGACCCTGCCAGGACGCCTGCAATTTGTCTGTCTTCACCGGCTTAAGTACCTTTTGTCCTATGGTGAAGATTCTCTTTCGGGCCCCCCGATCGTACCATACTTTCTGTCTTCTCTGGGCCAACTGGAGATTAGCCCGCACGGATTTGGCTAATTGCTCCATTCGGTCCCTGAGTTCCAGCACGTATGGCACAATTGGGACACCGTCAGCCTCCATCTCTCCCTCCCAGTGCTCCCGGATCAGGTTTAGGGGTCCCCGTACCTTTCTTCCGTAGAGCAACTCGAAGGGAGAGAACCCTGTCGTTTCCTGGGGCACCTCCCGGTAAGCAAATAGGAGGTGCGGAAGGAAGCGTTCCCAGTCTCGGTATTCCTGAGTGAACGTCTTGAGCATTTGCTTGAGGGTCCCATTGAACCTCTCACACAGCCCGTTCGTCTGGGGGTGGTATGGGGAGCTCAGGAGGGACTTAATTTTGCAAACCTGCCAGAGTTGTTGGGTCAATTCAGCCGTAAATTGGGTGCCTCGGTCGGATAGGATTTCTTTTGGAAATCCTACCCGGGAGAACACCTGTACTAGTGCATTCGCTACCGTATCCGCTTGTATGTTGGATAGGGCGACAGCCTCTGGGTACCTGGTAGCGTAGTCCACTACGGTAAGAATGTATCGCTTACCGGAGGGACTAGGGGTAGCCAGTGGTCCCACTAGGTCAATAGCAACCCGGCTGAAGGGTTCCTCTACAATGGGCATATTTACTAGCTGGGCTTTAGGGTGATCGCCTCGCCTTCCTACTCGTTGACACACATCGCAGGTGTTACAGTAAGTTCTAACGTCAGCGTGCACCCCTGGCCAAAAGAACGTGTGAGTAATGCGGTGTAGGGTACGGGTAACGGCTAGGTGGCCTGCTAAGGGGATGTCGTGGCCTATTTTGAGGATTTCTTGACGGTATTTGTGGGGCACTACCAGCTGTCGCCTACGCTGTCCCCTTTTCTCTGTCCAGCGGTATAGTTTCCCTTTTTCCCATAAGAATGTTTCGTTATCTGCCCCGCCCCCTCCGGTCTCTGCTCGTTCCCGGTACTTTTGTAAGGTCGGGTCAGTCTTAGACTCTGCCTCGAAAGCATCTGGGGTGTCCCAGGGTATGGGGCCTAACCTGTCAGGCAAGGTCGGGGTAGGTCTTACCTGTGTCTCCCGCACTGGTGAGAGCTCTCGCTCCGTCCGGGCTTGGGCCCGTGTAGTCACTGGGTCCGCCTCGTTGTTGCATACTGGAGCATAGGCAGAAGTCATGGGGCCCAAATCGTTGCCCAGTAGTACTTCGGCAGGTAAATTATCCATTAGGCCCACGTTCACAGCCCCCTTTCCTGCTCCCCAATCAAGATGCACTTTAGCTGTTGGAATTTTGTACACATCCCCCCCCGCCACTCTAACGGCCACAGTCTGTCCGGATCGCTTGTGCTCTGGCACCAAATGACTCTGTACCAGCGTGATAGTAGCCCCTGTGTCTCGCAATCCCTCGGTAGATCGCCCCTCGAGCCATACACTCTGCCGATGGTGCTGGCGGTTATCTGAGGCAGCATATACAGGGTCTGCCTCGTGAAGCGGCCCCACATATCCCTCCATAGGGGCCTCTTGGTTAACACAGAGGGCCCGGGCCGGACGATAGGACCCAGAGGGGTAATTGTAATTCCTGGGTGTCTGGTGCGTATTAAGGGGGCAGCTAGCCATGAAATGCCCTGGTTGCTTGCATCGGTGGCAAGTCGGTCTGGGACGCTCAGAGCTGTTATTGGGTGGTCCTGAGTGTCGGACGGGCCCTGTGGGCACTGGGGCTCGGAATTCAGCACGAGGGGGTGCACGGTAAACCTCTCTGGGTTCGACCCGTGCTGGAGCTCGGTAGTTCATGGGTTCGTGAAGACGGGAGTCATAATGTTCATCGGCCAATTTGGCTGCTTCTTCTAAGGTAGAAGGCCGCCTGTCTCGCAGCCATTCCTTCCCTTGCTGTTCCATGCCATTATAAAAATGTTCTAAGAGAAACAATTGTAAAATTTCCTCCCCAGTCACCGCTTTACTTCCGCTCAGCCAGTGATTTGCCGCTCTCCGCATTCGGTGCGCCCATTCCATATGGGTATCGTTAGGCTTCTTTTCCGTGCCCCGAAACTGTCGGCGATATGTGTCCGGAGTTACAGCGTACCGTCGCAACAGTGTCTCCTTAACTAGCTCATACTGTGTCACTTCCTCAGCACCCAGAGTACGAAAGGCTTCCAGGGCTCGCCCGGATAGTTTCCCAGACAATATCGTGGGCCACTCTCTGTTGGGAATCTGGTGCAGGGCACATTGCCTTTCGAAGTCCGCCAAATATTCATCAATCCCTGTCTCGCTCTCTAGGAAGGGTCGAAATGCCGCATAGGGTATCTTGGGCCTCCCAGCATTTTCGACAGGGATGATTACCTGCGGGGCTTCAGCATTGCGGTGTGCGTTCGCTAGGTTGAGTTCGTGGGCTCGAGTCTCTCGTATATCCTCGTCCGCCTCCGCCATCAACTGCTGTACCAATTCCATGGAGGGGTTCGGCCCGTATAATGAGAGCCTTTCCCGAACAATCCTTGTTTTTTCGTCACTAATCGTGGTCGGTGTTTCCGCCATTGTGAAGCTCTGATCCAGTTCGGTCAATTCTGCGATCAGCTCTCTCCTCGGCCGGTTGCTGGCGTACCCCCCTCTGCTTTCAAGTAAATCTTTTAGGGTTGTACGCTTCAATTTTTCGTAAGCGCTCTCCATCCGTTCTGTACCTCTCCTAGGAAATCCAGGAAAATCCCGCCGCTGCCGCCAAATGTTACGGTTACCCTTAGTCTCGCTGAGAGATGGACCGCTTAGTAGCCTGGATCCCTATTGCTAAAGAGGGGAGAAGCTGCTTTCCATAGTATTCTATATGAGTCTCGCAAATATAGAATAATCTCCCTTAGCTGCAGTACAGCTAGGATACCCTTCTGCCCACAAAAACGAGTCAACGCTGCGATTGAGAGTCAAACAAGAACTCAGGACTGGGGTGCCCAGCCTGCTTTTTATTAAGGTTACATGCACACAGGGCACTCCCAGGGGGAGAGGGGGGGAAGCACAAAATCCCCCATCACACATTTAGATAGAGAGCACTGTCCTTTGACAGGCCACAATAGGATTACAGTACTTAAGATAACAAGTTTACAAGTTCATCTTATCAATTAGCAGTCTGGCTCCAGAGGTGATTAGACAATAGTTTCTAAAAGCTGAAAAAAAAGAGTTAACTCTTTATGAAATGATACTTGTTACGGTTTTCTTGGAGCCCTTCTTAGGCGCTGGCTTGCTGGTTCAGGCATTGCTGCTGGGAAATAAGCTCTTCACAACAAAATAACTAATGCTTCTGTAACAGTGTCATAGACTCAAGCATCATCAGATGAATATGGTTAATAAGAGAAGGGGCAGTAAGCTGGTGCTTTAAATATTTATTCATGTTTAACTTTGATGTAATAATGTTTTTTCTGTTGAAGGGAGCAAATGGAATCTGACCTTACATTCCTAGGATTTTTAATCATGGAAAATCGTCTTAAACCAGAAACGAAGTCAGTTTTACAGGAACTTAGTGCTGCAAACATAAAGACTGTGATGGTTACAGGTAACTTGTAATGTAAACAATAATGAGTTTTGGTTGGTTTTGCTTCCATTTTTTTTATTTTTTGTTGAGAGGGGTTGTAATTTTCATATTTCAATTGAATTGCTAAGTTAAATTAGTCTTAACGTGTACATTTCTTACTATTTTCTTTTTTAAGGTGACAATCTTCAAACTGCTGTGACTGTTGCAAAGAATTCTAGATTGGTCACTAGTTCTAGCAAATGTATTCTAATTGAAGCCGCAGAGCCCAAAGAAAATAAACCAGCATCAATTACTTGGGAAACTATGACTGAAAACCAAGAAAATGGTCATACAGAAAAAGTAGGTTACAGACTCTTTGTGTATGAATGCAACTGTCATAGGGCTTGATTGCAAATGTTACTAATGTTATCGTGGAGTGTGATGATTTTTATTAATATTATTATTATTGGTTATTTGTAGAGCGTCAACAGATTCTGCTGCACTATAAACAAAGGCGGAGTACAACAAAGCATTTATAGGGATCAAACGGGTAGAGGGCCCTGCCAAGAGTCACACTGTTGTAGTCAGCTCTTAAAGGGACACTAAACGCAATTTTTTTCTTTAATGATTAAGATAGAGCATGCCATTTTAAGCAACTTTCTAATTTACTCCTATTATCAATTTTTCTTCGTTTGGTGGAATAACCCTGATTTTCAATCACAGCTTTCATGCATCTTGGCATGCTCTCCACAACTTGTAATCTGGTTCATAATGTTTTAGCTCACTTTAATAAGTAAATACCACACAATTTCTTTAGTTGCCTTAAAGGGATAGTAAACACCAAACATTTTATTGTTTTAAAAAGATAGATAATCCATTTACTTACCATTCCCCAGTTTTGCACAACCAACACTGTTATAGAAATATATTTTTTTCCTTTGTAATTACCTTGTATCTAAGCCTGTGTAGCCTGCCTCCTTATCGCAGATCTTTTGACATATTTGCATTTCAGGCAATTAGTGCTGACTCTTAAATAACTCCACGAGGCCTACTTATCAAGCCGTCAACTTACTTGCATTCAGCGGCACCAAAATGCTTGCCTGACATCGCCTTACATCGCTGCTACGGACCTGAATACGCTCTCCATATTTAACAAAAAAGCTGTCAAATAGTCGCTCACCAGGTACGGGGCAATGAGCAGCAGACTGTTGTTAACTAACAGTCATCGATCTCGCTGCTATTCGGCTTTTTCACAGCTTTATTTGTATACTGTAATTAAAAAGTTTAACCCCTATCCCGCCCCTCCTGGACCCCGCCGCAACTAAATAAAGTTATTAACCCCTAAACCGCTGCTCCCGGAGCCCACCGCAACTCTAATATAGTTATTAACCCCATAAACCGCCGCTCCCGGACCCCACCGAAAATCTAATAAAGTTATTAACCCCTAAACCGCCGCTCCCAGACCCCACCACAGCTCTAATTAAGTTATTAACCCCGGGGGGCGGAGCCCATGGTTGGAGCGGTCAGATGTGTCTACATGAAGCTCCTGTTTACTATTTTTTATTAGGGTTATTTTTGGCTTTCAAGTTTGGAGGTTTTGTTTACTATGACTTTTCTATAGAGACCCTATACCTACCTACATGTTTAGCAAACAAAACAGAAGCAGAGGATTGACGCCCTGACCTATGTTATCCAAGTGCGCCATTCATGACTACGGTTTGCTAGGCTATTTTCGTTGTGTGGATAGAGAACTGCGAGGTTTCTGGGGTAAAAGGTACGCAGATACCAGCTTTTGGTGCTAACCATTACTGTTTCATAAAGGCACAGATATACTGTCACTTGTACACTTATTAGTCATGGGGGAACTGTACTGTACTGTTCAAATTATCCTGGATGATTTTGATCACAAATTTTGTGACCAGCTGGATGTACTGTTTAACTCCATACGCTCTGGAGATGCATATACTGATAGCCTCTCAATGAATGGTGTGATCAAGGAAGCGGCAATACGGTCCCGCAATAATACTTGGAGAACGGCCTCGTGGTTGACTAGTTCCCAGTTAATGAATCCGCACACAGTAAGTCCTAAAGCGTGTGTGGAGAGTGCTACACTTGAACAGCAGCCGATTTCTAGCAGTCTCTCTGCATCTATCAGGAGAGGGGCCACTGGGGTGGTGCCCTTGTATGGTTATATGGTTGTCTTGGGCCCAGGGGAGGCAGCCGATTCCCGGGAACATGACATTTTCTATTTGGATGGAAAGCAAGAGGACTGTATAGAGAGCGTGATATGGTCAGGAGCCTTGCATCTACTTTGCTACTACGATCCAGTGGACACCATATCTCAATGGTCTGAATCTTTAACATCGGAAATGAGTGCGCTTAGCAACATACCAGATAGACTGTATCAGAGGACAATTCAATTTAAGGCGCTTAACATGGAGTCAGCCCCACAGCCTTATATATCTTGTGGAGTATTTATTAAGCAAGCAAATTGCATACAATGTGCTAGGTGCAAGATGTTGTCTTGGAAATCAGTCACCCACAACTTATTTACCAGAGTCTGCATTATGCAGAGGAAGGGTGTTGGATAGGTGCTAGCGTTATCTTTCCTACTACTCAATAGGTTTATACTAGCAGCCGGGGATCCGGCGAACTGCATATAAAGCTAAATAACTGTTTTCAACTAGAGTATTGCTAATGAGAGTTTTAGAGTTGTTATATAGTTAGTAAAACTGTGCTTCTATTGTTTACCTACTGTTCAGTTATCTATAGGTGTAGTTACTACTGCCATATATATTTTGTTAATAGGTACTATTTCTCTGCTAGTTGATATAGGGGAGGTTTATTAGGAGCTTAGAATAATTTTATTGTGCATGTATAATATCACTATAGCTTTATGACAAGGTAAAATGATATATTAGTGTGTTGGGACCCTATTGAACTTACTATAGTTCACCATAATAAGGAATGATTATTGTATATTTTTGTATAGTGTCAATTTTGTCTTTGTAATGTTATGGGTTAATGTGCCATGCAGATAGGGTGTACAAGGATTAGGACAGTATAGCCATTGATATACATCTATAAAAGATCCCCTATTTTTAGAAAAGATAGGTACTGCCTGATATGTACTTCCCTGTTGATTATATAATTTCTGATGCATTTCCCTGTAAGGTAAGTTTAAATTTATTATAAGATCGGGATGAGTTAATATTTAATGTAAAGTTAAGGGATTGTTAGGTTTAGGGTTAATAGGTTAATTTAGTTTATGGCGATGTGGGGGGCTGGCATTTTAGGGGTTAATAGGTTTAGTAAGTGCTAGTGATGTGGGAGGCCAGGGGTTTAGGGGTTAATACATTTATTTAGTTGTGATGGGCTCCGGGAGCGGCGGGATAGGGGTTAATAAATTTATGTCGGTGGCGGCGGGGTCCGTGAGCGGCAGGATAGGGGTTAATAACTTTATGTAGGTGGCGGCGGTGGCGGGGCAGTAGATTAGTGGTTAATAAGTATAATGTAGGTGTTGGCGGTGTCGGGGCAGTAGATTAGGGGTTAATAAGTATAATGTAGGAGGCGGCGGTGTCGGGGTGGTAGATTAGGGGTTAATAAGTAAAATGTAGATGGCGGCGATTGCGGGCGGCAGATTAGAGGTTAATAGGTATCATGTAGGTGGCGGCGGTGGCGGGCGGTAGATTAGCGGTTAATAAGTATAATGTAGGTGGCGGCGGTGTTGGGGCGGCAGATTAGGGGTGTTTAGACTCGGGGGTACATGTTAGGGTGTTAGCTGTAAACGTAACTTTTATTCTCCCATAGGAATCAATGGGATATTGGGCAGCAGTGAACAGGAGCTTTCGCTGCTTTCAGACTCCCATTGATTCCTATGGCATCCGCCGCCTCAAGGGCGGCAGATTGAAAAGCAGGTATGCTGGGCTGGAATAGTGGCGAGCGTACCAGGTAGATATTTGTTAACTAGCAAAAGTTGACAGTGCCGAATTTGCATTCGGAACATCTGTAATGACATAAGCATCGATCTATGTCGGATTGAGACCGGCGGATCGTATGTTATGTCACAGATTTCAACTTTTGCCGGTCTGTAGGCTTTGATAACTAAGGGGAATCAAGCTCTCCACAATTACGCTGCGGAATTCCAGCGTATTTGCGATTGACGGCTTGATAAGTAGGCCTCCACATGCGTGAGCACAATGTTATCTATATGAAACACACAAACTAATGCCGTTTAGCTGTGAAAAAACTGTCAAATGCATTCAGAAAAGAGGCAGCTTCAAGTGTTTAGAAATTAGTATATGAGCCTACCTAGGTTTATCTTTCAACTAAGAATACCTAGAGAACAAAGACAATTTGATGATAAATGTAAATTAGAAAGTTGTTTAAAATTACATGCCCCATCTGAATCATGAAAGTTTAAATTGGACTTTACTAACCCTTTAATTATGGCTTTATTAAACAGCTCAGAATATGGTAAACCAAGACAATATCCTGGAGTTGTGACAACTAAGAGACAACCGTTGCACATTAGTTAGCCTAGCTGATTAAAATAGAAATAGCTTGGAGCATTCAAAAATCTCGCTTGGAAAATATTTTTTTCCCCCAGAAATAGATTGCAAGTTTCTTTTTACATACACATTGAGGAGGCATTTGTCTGATTCTAGAATTTCTTACCGTACTTAAATATAACAAAGCAAAAATGCTCATGTGAATTTATATATAAACTGCATTCAGAGTCTGAGAAAACCCATTATATTTGAAATTTATGTGCCCCCAAACATTATCTATGCCCCCATACTTTATAAAACTCACTTGTGTGTACCCTGAAAATGAATAATGCATAATCAAGACACCCAAAATTATGTCACTAACCACTTATAAACAATAATGAACATTCCAGTTATATCAACCAGCCAACAGAAATGAAGAATAAATGACTGAAATGATATCAGAGTGCTGAATCCTTTCTCTAGCTTCTGACATTACAAATAAGCAATATCTTTCATTTTAATAAATGTAATTTCTTTGTGAAAACCCTAAACTAATCCTATATAATAAAAGGCCAAGTGTGTTTGTCCGAAGCTGTCATGCGCAGTAGAGACTGCACACAAGGACAAACACACCTGGCCTTCACACTGACCTCCTCCTGATTTTATTTTTCATTTTTAATATTCAGTAGATTTTGGGGTCCTAAAGTGAGTTTCTTTTTTAAAGAACATCGCTTTGTTTAATCGACTTTCAAAGTTAAGTATTGCAATCCGCTGCCATCCGCACCACAGCTAACCCATCTAAATGCATCTTTTATGTTGTTAGGATAGGTGGACTTTGCACTGTTTTTCTATTTGCTATATGGTCCCTTTGCAACTTTCACAATTATTGTTTTAAATAATATTTCTTATTTTTATTGTTTATTAAATGCCCATTTCCATGCGTTCCGAAATGTAGTGGCAGTTGCTAAATGCACACATGCTTTACTACGTATGTATAATATTTCTGATAACTATTTTATTAATATTTAAACACTTAAAATAAAATGTGGTAAAAGCAGAATTAATGTTGTGAAGTTTTTTTTAAATTACTAAGGGCAATAAAAACATTCAATTTGATCTCTATTAGGGATGGGCAAATGTATCTTTTATTTAGAATATTACGTCATTCGAACATTACATTTTAAGAGAGTGTTAAATTAAAAATATATTGATTAAAAAAATTCTAATTTAAATATTGCATTATTTGATTAGAAAATGCAATTTTCAAATTGAAAAAATTGGAAACAAATATTACATTTAAAGATAGCATTAGAAATATTATTACATTAAATGAATGTTATAACGTTTTACAAATCAAAACAAACGAAATGTGCTAAAATTAGATTATTTTTTTCAAATGTTGCAAAACATTCACCCATCAGTATTTTCTATTTATATAGCTGCATTTCTATATACCATAATATTTACTCTAAAGCCGAGCTTATATATATAACTATTTCTGGATTACTTTATCACATGCTTTTTCAGCTAATGAGGAACCTTGTACCGTTACAGGACTTGTACTTGGAGATTGATGGTGGATGGGGAAACAAGAAAACCAGAGACCAATATAACTTTATACTAACTGGAAAATCCTTTGATGTAATTCTTCAGCATTTCTATGACTTGTTACCGCGAGTAAGTATAGGATAATGTAATTTAAGCGCATTATATATCTGTAATCAAATGGCATTATTAAAATAGGATTTAATTATTTTTAGACCACAATACTGTAGATAATATGGGACCGATTTATTAAAGTGCGGACGCACATGATACGATGTAGCGTATCATGTCCGTCGCACATTAATACATGCCAACTGCATACGCTGTCGGCATTTATCGTTGCTCAAGCAGTTCTTGTGAACTGCTTGTGCAATGCCAATCCATGCAGATTTGCGGCCAATCGGCCGCTAGCATGGGATGTCAATCAGCCCGATCGTATAGGATAGGGCGGATTGATGTCCCTAGCCTCAGAGCAGGCGGACAAGTTATGGAGCAGCGGTCTTAGACCGCTGCTTCATAATGCTGTTTCCAGCGAGCCTGAAGGCTCACGCAGAAACAGGGGCATGAAGCTCCATTTGGAGTTGATTATAGATTTCCTATCTGTTCTATGTTAAATTTTGCATATATTATGCATTAATATTGTTTTTGTATTTTATTGTATCCTATTGTATCAATGCAATGTTTTGTTTTGTGGACCCAGGACATACTTGAAAACGAAAGAAATCTCAATGTATCCTTCCTGGTAAAATATTTTATAAATAATAAAATAATAATATATGTACTTGTATCCACCAATCACCTCTCCCAGTGATGTTTTGTTGCACTTGATCCTAGGTATGCAAGTAAATTTGATAATAGAAGTAAACTGAAACATCTCTTTACACACCATGTTCTACCTGCACTACAAATTCATTCCAAAACCAAGTAGCACACAGCATTTGTGGCACAATAAAAACCCCATATTGGAGACAATTAGACAGTGGTATTCCAACCCATAAGGAAATATTTCTGCAGAATTTTTGAACCTGGGTTCTTGAAAGACTTAATAAACTTGCCTGTTTAACCTGTATTTCTTGGCTGTTTCCATGTGCTTTTTTTTTTTATGTTAATAAAATACGCTCAATCATTTATTAAATATAAAACTACTCAAAATGATGTGGACGTATTAATTTACAAACAATGCCACAATTAATATTATTCATTAAACCTAAAAATGCACTATTCAAACACATAAACCAACTATCAGCAATAGAATGAAATAGCACTCCTCCTGCTAACCAAGTGCAATCGAATGTTGCAGTGTTATATAAATAAATGATAATAATGAAAATAATAATAATAATAATAATAACTGGGCAAAGGTACCTCACTTTTTTATTTCTAAATGCATTCTTTATTAATTATATAGATAATAAAGATAGATACTTTAACCCCTTAATGACAACTGACGTACCAGGTACGTCATGCATCAACAAGCAGTTAATGACAATGGACGTACCTGGTACGTCAGTTGTCTAACAGAGTGCTGGAAGTGATCACAATCACTTCCAGCAGCTCTGAGGGTATTGCAGTGATGCCTCAATATGGAGGCATCCTGCAATACCCCTTTACAAGCCTCCGATGCAGAGAGAGCCACTCTGTGGCCCTCTCTGCACCGGTAGTGATGGTGCCGTTGCCCGGGTGGTAGGGAGCGTGCGCGCGTGCACAAGACGCGCGCGCGTGCACATGAACATACTGTGCGTGTGCACGAGGCGCGCGTGCACGAGGCGCACGTGCACGTGCGCGCGCATTAGCCACACTGATACCAATGAGGGCAAAAAGCCAGGGAAAGGTAAAAAATTTTTTTTAAAAACATAATTTATGCTTACCTGATAAATTCCTTTCTTCTGTTGTGTGATCAGTCCACGGGTCATCATTACTTCTGGGATATAACTCCTCCCCAACAGGAAATGCAAGAGGATTCACCCAGCAGAGCTGCATATAGCTCCTCCCCTCTACGTCAGTCCCAGTCATTCGACCAAGAATCAACGAGAAAGGAGTAACCAAGGGTGAAGTGGTGACTGGAGTATAATTTAAAAGATATTTACCTGCCTTAAAACAGGGCGGGCCGTGGACTGATCACACAACAGAAGAAAGGAATTTATCAGGTAAGCATAAATTATGTTTTCTTCTGTTATGTGTGATCAGTCCACGGGTCATCATTACTTCTGGGATACCAATACCAAAGCAAAAGTACACGGATGACGGGAGGGATAGGCAGGCTCATTATACAGAAGGAACCACTGCCTGAAGAACCTTTCTCCCAAAAATAGCCTCCGAAGAAGCAAAAGTGTCAAATTTGTAAAATTTGGAAAAAGTATGAAGCGAAGACCAAGTTGCAGCCTTGCAAATCTGTTCAACAGAGGCCTCATTCTTAAAGGCCCAAGTGGAAGCCACAGCTCTAGTGGAGTGAGCTGTAATTCTTTCAGGAGGCTGCTGTCCAGCAGTCTCATAGGCTAAACGTATTATGCTACGAAGCCAAAAGGAGAGAGAGGTAGCAGAAGCTTTTTGACCTCTCCTCTGTCCAGAATAAACGACAAACAGGGAAGAAGTTTGGCGAAAATCTTTAGTTGCCTGCAAGTAGAACTTGAGGGCACGAACTACATCCAGATTGTGTAGAAGACGTTCCTTCTTTGAAGAAGGATTTGGACACAAGGATGGAACAACAATCTCTTGATTGATATTCCTGTTAGTGACTACCTTAGGTAAGAACCCAGGTTTAGTACGCAGAACTACCTTGTCTGAGTGAAAAATCAGATAAGGAGAATCACAATGTAAGGCTGATAACTCAGAGACTCTTCGAGCCGAGGAAATAGCCATTAAAAACAGAACTTTCCAAGATAACAATTTTATATCAATGGAATGAAGGGGTTCAAACGGAACACCCTGTAAAACGTTAAGAACTAAGTTTAAACTCCATGGCGGAGCAACAGCTTTAAACACAGGCTTGATCCTAGCTAAAGCCTGACAAAAGGCCTGGACGTCTGGATTTTCTGACAGACGCCTGTGTAACAAGATGGACAGAGCTGAAATCTGTCCCTTTAATGAACTAGCTGATAAACCCTTTTCTAAACCTTCTTGTAGAAAGGACAATATCCTAGCGATCCTAACCTTACTCCAGGAGTAACCTTTGGATTCGCACCAGTATAGGTATTTACGCCATATTTTATGGTAAATCCTTCTGGTAACAGGCTTCCTAGCCTGTATCAGGGTATCAATAACCGACTCAGAAAAACCACGTTTTGATAAAATCAAGCGTTCAATTTCCAAGCAGTCAGCTTCAGAGAAGTTAGATTTTGATGTTTGAATGGACCCTGTATCAGAAGGTCCTGTCTTAGAGGTAGAGACCAAGGCGGACAGGATGACATGTCCACTAGGTCTGCATACCAAGTCCTGCGTGGCCATGCAGGCGCTATTAGAATCACTGATGCTCTCTCCTGTTTGATTTTGGCAATCAATCGAGGAAGCAGCGGGAAGGGTGGAAACACATAAGCCATCCCGAAGTTCCAAGGTGCTGTCAAAGCATCTATCAGAACCGCTCCCGGATCCCTGGATCTGGACCCGTAGTGAGGAAGTTTGGCGTTCTGGCGAGACGCCATGAGATCTATCTCTGGTTTGCCCCAACGTCGAAGTATTTGGGCAAAGACCTCCGGATGAAGTTCCCACTCCCCCGGATGAAAAGTCTGGCGACTCAAGAAATCCGCCTCCCAGTTCTCCACTCCCGGGATGTGGAATGCTGACAGGTGGCAAGAGTGAGACTCTGCCCAGCGAATTATCTTTGATACTTCCATCATTGCTAGGGAGCTTCTTGTCCCTCCCTGATGGTTGATGTAAGCTACAGTCGTGATGTTGTCCGACTGAAACCTGATGAACCCCCGAGTTGTTAATTGGGGCCAAGCCAGAAGGGCATTGAGAACTGCTCTCAATTCCAGGATGTTTATTGGAAGGAGACTCTCCTCCTGATTCCATAGTCCCTGAGCCTTCAGAGAATTCCAGACAGCGCCCCAACCTAGTAGGCTGGCGTCTGTTGTTACAATTGTCCAGTCTGGCCTGCTGAATGGCATCCCCCTGGACAGGTGTGGCCGATAAAGCCACCATAGAAGAGAATTTCTGGTCTCTTGATTCAGATTCAGAGTAGGGGACAAATCTGAGTAATCCCCATTCCACTGACTTAGCATGCACAATTGCAGCGGTCTGAGGTGTAGGCGTGCAAAAGGTACTATGTCCATTGCCGCTACCATTAAGCCGATCACCTCCATGCATTGAGCTACTGACGGGTGTTGAATGGAATGAAGGACACGGCATGCATTTTGAAGCTTTGTTAACCTGTCTTCTGTCAGGTAAATCTTCATTTCTACAGAATCTATAAGAGTCCCCAAGAATGGAACTCTTGTGAGAGGAAAAAGAGAACTCTTCTTTTCGTTCACTTTCCATCCATGCGACCTTAGAAATGCCAGTACTAACTCTGTATGAGACTTGGCAGTTTGAAAGCTTGAAGCTTGTATTAGAATGTCGTCTAGGTACGGAGCTACCGAAATCCCTCGCGGTCTTAGTACCGCCAGAAGGGCACCCAGAACCTTTGTGAAGATTCTTGGAGCCGTAGCCAATCCGAATGGAAGAGCTACAAACTGGTAGTGCCTGTCTAAGAAGGCAAACCTTAGATACCGGTGATGATCTTTGTGAATCGGTATGTGAAGGTAAGCATCTTTTAAATCCACTGTGGTCATGTACTGACCCTTTTGGATCATGGGTAAGATTGTCCGAATAGTTTCCATTTTGAACGATGGAACTCTTAGGAATTTGTTTAGAATCTTTAAATCTAAGATTGGCCTGAAAGTTCCCTCTTTTTTGGGAACCACAAACAGGTTTGAGTAGAACCCTTGTCCTTGTTCCGACCGCGGAACCGGATGGATCACTCCCATTAATAACAGATCTTGTACACAGCGTAGAAACGCTTCTTTCTTTATCTGGTTTGTTGACAATCTTGACAGATGAAATCTCCCTCTTGGGGGAGATAATTTGAAGTCTAGAAGGTATCCCTGAGATATGATCTCTAGCGCCCAGGGATCCTGAACATCTCTTGCCCAGGCCTGGGCGAAGAGAGAAAGTCTGCCCCCCACTAGATCCGGTCCCGGATCGGGGGCTCTCGGTTCATGCTGTCTTTGGGGCAGCAGCAGGTTTCCTGGCCTGCTTGCTCTTGTTCCAGGACTGGTTAGGCTTCCAGCCTTGCCTGTAACGAGCAACAGCTCCCTCCTGTTTTGGTGCAGTGGAGGTTGATGCTGCTCCTGTTTTGAAATTCCGAAAGGGACGAAAATTAGACTGTCTAGCCTTAGCTTTGGCTTTGTCTTGAGGTAGGGCGTGGCCCTTACCTCCTGTAATGTCAGCGATAATTTCTTTCAAACCGGGCCCAAATAAAGACTGCCCCTTGAAAGGTATATTAAGTAATTTGGACTTAGAAGTAACATCAGCTGACCAGGATTTTAGCCACAGCGCCCTACGTGCCTGTATGGCGAATCCTGAGTTCTTAGCCGTAAGTTTGGTTAAATGTACTACGGCCTCCGAAATGAATGAATTAGCTAGTTTAAGGACTCTAAGCCTGTCCGTAATGTCGTCTAGCGTAGATGAACTAAGGTTCTCTTCCAGAGACTCAATCCAAAATGCTGCCGCAGCCGTAATCGGCGCGATACATGCAAGGGGTTGCAATATAAAACCTTGTTGAACAAACATTTTCTTAAGGTAACCCTCTAATTTTTTATCCATTGGATCTGAAAAAGCACAGCTATCCTCCACCGGGATAGTGGTACGCTTAGCTAAAGTAGAAACTGCTCCCTCCACCTTAGGGACCGTTTGCCATAAGTCCCGAGTGGTGGTGTCTATTGGAAACATCTTTCTAAATATTGGAGGGGGTGAGAACGGCACACCGGGTCTATCCCACTCCTTAGTAACAATTTCAGTTAGTCTCTTAGGTATAGGAAAAACGTCAGTACTCGCCGGTACCGCAAAGTATTTATCCAACCTACACAGTTTCTCTGGTATTGCAACGGTGTTACAATCATTGAGAGCTGCTAAGACCTCCCCTAGTAATACACGGAGGTTCTCCAATTTAAATTTAAAATTTGAAATATCTGAATCCAATCTGTTTGGATCAGAACCGTCACCTACAGAATGAAGCTCTCCGTCCTCATGCTCTGCAAGCTGTGACGCAGTATCAGACATGGCCCTAGTATTGTCAGCGCACTCTGTTCTCACCCCAGAGTGATCACGCTTGCCTCTTAGTTCTGGTAATTTAGACAAAACTTCAGTCATAACAGTAGCCATATCTTGTAATGTTATCTGTAATGGCCGCCCAGATGTATTAGGCGCCATAATATGATGCAGGTACTGCCGCGTGAGGCGAGTTAGTCGGCATAACTCTCCCCTCGCTGTTTGGTGAAATTTGTTCAAATTGTACAGATTGACTTTTATTTAAAGTAGCATCAATACAGTTAGTACATAAATTTCTATTGGGCTCCACCTTGGCATTGGAACAAATGACACAGATATCTTCCTCTGAGTCAGACATGTTTAACACACTAGCAATAAACTTGCAACTTGGTTATAATCTTTTTTAGCAAAAACGTACTGTGCCTCAAAGAGGTACTAAACGATTAAATGACAGTTGAAACAATGAACTGAAAAACAGTTATAGCATCAAACTTTAAAACAACACAACTTTTAGCAAAGGTTTGTTCCCATTAGTAAAATAACAATAATTAAATTTGACATAAAAATTACAGAGCAACGTTTTTATTCACAGTCAATATAAAATTCTCACAGCTCTGCTGAGAGAATCTACCTCCCTCCAAAGAAGTTTGAAGACCCCTGAGATCTGTCAGAGATGAACCGGATCATGCAGGAATATAAGAGTAACTGACTGGAATTTTTTGATGCGTAGCAAAGAGCGCCAAAAACGGCCCCTCCCCCTCACACACAGCAGTGAAGAGAAACGAAACTGTCACAATTAAAACCAAACAACTGCCAAGTGGAAAATAATGCCCAAATATTTATTCACTCAGTACCTCAGAAATGTAAACGATTCTACATTCCAGCAAAAACGTTTAACATGATAAATACTTATTAAAAGGATTAGTGACTTTTAACAGAGTAGTTCCGGTGAAATACCATCCCCAGAATACTGAAGTGTATACATACATGTCATTATAACGGTATGGCAGGATTTTCTCATCAATTCCATTCAGAAAATAAAAACTGCTACATACCTCAATGCAGATTCATCTGCCCGCTGTCCCCTGATCTGAAGCTTTTACCTCCCTCAGATGGCCGAGAACAGCAATATGATCTTAACTACTCCGGTTAAAATCATAGTAAAAAACTCTGGTAGATTCTTCCTCAAACTCTGCCAGAGAAGTAATAACACGCTCCGGTGCTATTGTAAAATAACAAACTTTTGATTGAAGTCATAAAAACTAAGTATAATCACCATAGTCCTCTCACACATCCTATCTAGTCGTTGGGTGCAAGAGAATGACTGGGACTGACGTAGAGGGGAGGAGCTATATGCAGCTCTGCTGGGTGAATCCTCTTGCATTTCCTGTTGGGGAGGAGTTATATCCCAGAAGTAATGATGACCCGTGGACTGATCACACATAACAGAAGAAATATAAATGGATCTGGGAGGGGGAGGGGGGTGGGGTTATTGTGGGGGTATTGTGGAGGGGCTGCTACACTACAGAAAGAGTTAATTGAAAAATAAAATAAAAATACTTTGTTTTTTGGGGCCAAAGTGGGTACTGGCAGACAGCTGCCAGTACCCAAGATGGCGGTAATTAGGTAGGGGAGAGGGTTAGAGAGCTGGAGGGGGGATCAGGGAGGTTGGGGCTAAGGCAGGGGTCCATCCCAGCTAAAAGATTTTATTATTTTTATTTAAAAAAAAAAAAAAAACTCTTATTTAGTACTGGCAGACTTTCTGCCAGTACTTAAGATGGCGGTAACAATTGTGGAGTGGGGGAGGGAAGAGAGCTGTTTGAGAGGGATCAGGGGGTGGGATGTGTAAGGTGGGAGGCTGATCTCTAAAATTAACCCTGCAAGCTCCCTAAAAGCTACCTAATTTAACCCCTTCACTGCTGGGCATAATTCACGTGTGGTGCGCAGCAACGCCAAAGCCATATAAGTCTGCTATTTCTGAACAAAGTTTTTTTTTAATTTGCTCGCATTTGGCGGTGAAATGGTGACATAAAATATACCAAAATGGGCCTAGATCAATACTTGGGGTTGTCTACTACACTACACTAAAGCTAAAATTAACCCTACAAGCTCCCTACAAGCTCCCTAATTAACCCCTTCACTCCTGGGCATAAAACACGTGTGGTGCGCAGCGGCATTTAGCTGCCTTCTAATTACCAAAAAGCAACCCCAAAGCCATATAAGTCTGTTAATTCTGAAAAAAGGGGATCCCAGAGAAGCATTTACAACCATTTGTGCCATAATTGCAGAAGCTGTTTGTAAATAATTTCAGTGGGAAACCTAAAGTTTGTGACAAAATTTGTGAATTAGTTAACTTTTTTTTTTTTTGTTATCGCATTTGGCGGTGAAATGGTGGCATGAAATATACCAAAATGGGCCTAGATCAATACTTTGGGTTGTCTTCTAAAAAAAAATATATACATGTCAAGGGATATTCAGGTATTCCTGACAGATATCAGGGTTCCAATGTAACTAGCGCTAATTTTGAAAAAAAGTGGTTAAGAAATAACAAAGTGCTACTTGTATTTATTGCCCTATAACTTGCAAAAAAAGCAAAGAACATGTAAACATTGGGTATTTCTAAACTCAGGATAAAATTTAGAAACTATTTAGCATGGGTGTTTTTTGGTGGTTGTAGATGTGTAACAGATTTTGGGGATCAAAATTAGAAAAAGCGTGTTTTTTCCATTTTTTCCTCATATTTTATCTTTTTTTTAAAGTAAATTATAAGATATGATGAAAATAATGGTATCTTTAGAAAATCCATTTTATGGAGAGAAAAACGGTATATTATATGTGTGGGTACAGTAAATGAGTAAGAGGAAAATTACAGCTAAACACAAACACTGCAGAAATGTAAAAATATCCATTGTCATTAAGGGTAAGAAAATTGAAAAATGGTCCGGTCATTAAGGGGTTAACATAAATGTAAAAATAAGACAGTTGTCAGAAAGTAGCACAATTTGCTTTCTATTGACTATATCTAGAGTGACCTCATTAAGGATATCTTTTTTATTTTTATTTTATTTGGGTCCAACAAAATGAATACAATACAAACAATCGGCTAGATTACGAGTTTTGCGGTAAAGTGAAAAAGCAGCGTTAACAGGTCCTAACGCTGCTTTTTCACTACCGCTGCTATTACGAGTCTTGCAGGTTTAGGTGTACCGCACACTTCTTTGGCCTTACCGTAAAACGATTTACGTAAACGTCGTAAACCATTTTTTCTATGGGACTTCCATAGCGCCGGTATTACGAGTCTGTCCTGGGAGGCTAAAAAGTGAGCGGTTCAGCCTCTACCTCCAAGATCCGTAACGCATTCTAAAGTCAGTAGTTATGAGTTTTACACTACAACGCCGTAGCATAAAAGTCATAACTAAAGTGCTAAAAAGTACACTAACACCCATAAACTACCTATTAACCCCTAAACCAAGGCCCTCCCGCATTGCAAACACTTTATCAACATTTTTAACCCCTAATCTGCCGCTCCGGACATCGCCGCCACTAGAATAAACATATTAACCCCTAAACCGCAAACACTAGTTAAATATTATTAACCCCTAATCTGCCGCCCCTAACATCGCCTCCGCCTACATTATACTTATTAACCCCTAATCTGCCGTCCCCAACATCGCCGCCACTATATTAAATGTATTAACCCCTAAATCTAAGTCTAACCCTAACACCCCCTAACAAATATAATTTAAATAAATCTAAAGAAAATTACTATAATTAACTAAATTATTCCTATTTAAAACTAAATACTTACCTATAAAATAGCTAGCTACAATATAACTAATAGTTAATGTAGCTATCTTAGGGTTTATTTTTATTTTACAGGCAAGTTTGTATTTATTTTAACTAGGTAGAATAGTTATTAAATAGTCAATGCCCCGCAAAAGGCCCTTTTAAGGGCTATTGGTAGTTTAGTTTAGGCTAGGGTTTTTTTTTATTTTGTGGGGGCTTTTTTTATTTTGATAGGGCTATCAGATTAGGTGTAATTAGTTTAAAGATCTGTCATTTGCTTTTTTTTATTCTGTAATTTAGTGGGGGTTTTTTTGTGATTTAGCTAATTTAATTTAATTTATTTAATTGTTTTTAAATTAATTTATTTAATTGTAGTGTAGTGTTAGGTGTTAGTGTAACTTAGGTTAGGTTTTATTTTACAGGTCAATTTGTATTTATTTTATCTAGGTAGTTATTAAATAGTTAATAACTATTCTACCTAGTTAAAATAAATACAAACTTGCCTGTAAAATAAAAATAAACCCTAAGATAGATACAATGTAACTATTATTGTAGCTTTCTTAGGGTTTATTTTATTGGTAAGCATTTTGTTTTAAATAGGAATAATTTAGTTAATGATAGTAATTTTATTTAGATTTTTTTTAATTATATTCAAGTTAGGGGGTGTTAGTGTTAGGTTTAGACTTAGGTTTAGGGGTTAATAAATTTAGAATAGTGGCGGCGACGTTGGGGGCAGCAGATTGGAGTTAATAAGTGTAGGTAGGTTGCGGCGACATTGGGGGTGGCAGATTAGGGGTTAATAAATATAATGTAGGTGTCGGCAACGTTGGGGGCAGCAGATTAGGGGTTAATAAGTATAATGTATGTGGCAGCGGTGACCGGAGCGGCAGATTAGGGGTTAATAAGAATAATGTAGGTGTTAGCGATGTCGGGGCAGCAGATTAGGGGTTAATAAGTGTAAGATTAGGGGTGTTTAGACTCGGGGTTCATGTTAGGGTGTTAGGTGTAAATATAACTTTAGTTTCCCCATAGGAATCAATGGGGTTGCGTTACTGAGATTTATTCTGCTTTTTTGCAGGTGTTTTTCTTAGCCGGCTCTCCCAATTGATGTCTATGGGGAAATGAGCACGCACAACCAGCTCACCGCTGACTTAAGCAGCGCTGGTATTGGAGTGAAGTGTGGAGCAAAATTTTGCTCTACGCTAACTTTTTGTCTTTTAACGCCGCATTTCTAAAAACCTGTAATACCAGCGCTGTATGTAAGTGAGCAGTGAGAATAAAGTGCTTGTTAGCACCGCACAGCTCCTAACGCAAAACTCGTAATCTAGCCAATAGTGTTTGGTGCCACACAGTGCAAAATGGCATATAAATACATCTTGTATATAAAACATATGTATAACAGTCACTTAGTCAAAAAAAAATCTTTACCATATTACATATAATATCAAGTCTATATATATATATCAGAACAAAAAAATAAAATAAAAAAAAGTAACCTATTTGGGTTTATATAGTAATAAACAAGTAAAATTTGCCAGCAGAGCCCTGCAGCATTTCTAGCTGATACAATCTGTCCAAAATAAAAATAAATATTTGGTTAGCACTTCAGCAAGCCAGAGCAAAACAAAACAAAAACCCCCACGAACACAGCCCCCCCTCACTTCCCACCACCTGGATTTATTTAGGTTTAGTTCCTTTTGTGTTCCTGCCCACAAGTTTGATAATTCATTATGGTAACTCTATTATTATTAGGTCCAGAAATGGATGGGAAATGTTGGGAAATGACCATGAATGTTTTGGAGGACATATTATGTCTTATTAAAAGGCCGAACTAAGTGGATTTGGGAATCCCTCGGTAGAGATTGAATGACTTTGAGCCATTTGGAGAAGAAGTACTTCAAACGCTTATTCTCAAAATTCTGAGCCATGTATTGTTCTAATACAATTTGCTTAATTAATACTTTTTTGAAATAAGTAAATTTGGGTGCATAACTCAATTTCCAGTGGTACCTCACTTTCATAAGATTTTTTTGTCTTTTTATGTGCTTAGCTAGATTTTACTGTGATTTTACTGTTTTTTAATTTACTAATTAGAGCATTTACACTAATTAAAGTAATAACTCTTCCAATAAATAAAATGTCAGAAAAAGAAGCAAGAAATCCACTGAGCTGCCATACAATATTTTTTACTCAGATGTATTGGAATGAGAGCTAAAGATATGATATTGCTAGCGCTACCAAAACATTACTAACAAGCTACTGTATATGCTTCATTTTTGTAGCTGCTTGCCATTTAATAGAATTTAAATTCATGATCATTAATACATGTTTTCATTGTTTTCTCTTACAGATACTTATAAATGGGGCAATATTTGCTAGAATGACCCCTAGACAAAAATCAAACCTTATTGAAGAATTGCAAAAATTAGAGTAAGTGTGTGAGAATATGAAAAATATTTTTTTATTTCAGTTTCTGATCTCCTTTCTCTGAGCCCATTGTTACACATGCATCTGTTAATAAGTCTAATACTTAAACTGTATATGCTTTGTCATATTAAAATGATGGTAAATCCTAGCATTTTTGAAATGCTAGGATTTACCAGTGCTATAAATAAAGGGGACTTTACATCATGAAGTATAAAATACTTCATGCTGAAAGTTACTTTTTTTGTCTGCAGCATATGCCACGCTGAGCACCTTAGGCCTCCCATGGCAAAACTCTATTTTTTTCAATGAGGTGACATTTCCACCTTTTAGCCAATAGCTGTGCAGCCCAGTTGGCATTATGCTATATGGCTAGCATGCTATTGGCTAACTTCACCTCATTGACAAAATAGGGTTTTGCCGTAGGTGACCTGCAGTGTTCTAAGTGCAGGATACACTGCAGAAAAAGAAAGAAACTTTCAACATGAGGTATTTTATACTTTATTACTGAAAGTCCCCTTTATTTGTAGCACTTGTAAATCCTAGTGTTTCTAAAACTTTAGGATTTACCATCACTTTAACGAAACATTATATTATAAACAAAGTGTTGTTAATATCCCCCTAAATATATATTTCACCCCTAATTATTTCACCACTTTTATGTTATTTGTCTACTCCTTTCGTTTATTCAGTTGCAATGTTGTTATTTTACTAGATTTCTGGTTGCTGCATTGGTAAAGCTACTTTCAGGGTTAAACCAAAATTCATTAAATATTTGCATAGGAAATTAGCACATCTAGGCAAGATTCCCCGCTTGCTTTTTCCCAGAAATACTCCATATACAATGTTAGCAATGCACAAGAGAATGCAATATGCAAATCCTATGCAAATATTTACATTGATTTAATTTTCAGACATGGAGGATTTTAATTTCAGTTTTTTATCTCCCCCATAATTTTAACGAATTTTGGTTTAACCCTGAAAGTAGCTTTACCAATGCAGCAACCAGAAATTTATCTCCTACTGATGAGTTCCAAAAAGAACAAAACATGCTGTCTAGTGAGTGATTTCTGGATTGCTGCAATAATCCTGTTAAAAGGATCGCTGTGTTAAAACAGTATTTGAAGCAAAAAAAATGAGAATTTGCATATCTAATTTGCATATCTTACCCAGAATTCTCTTGTGCATTGGTAACATTGTATATGGAGTATTTCTGGGAAAAAGCAAGCGGGGAATCTTGCCTAGATGTGCTAATTTCCTATGCAAATATTTACATTGATTTAATTTTGAGACATGCAGGATTTTAATTTCAGTTTTTTATCTCCCCCATAATTTTAATGATTTTTTATATATATATATATATATATATATATATATATATATATATATATATATATATATATACTGTATATATATATATATATAAAGTATGTATGTGATTTACTGGATATTTACTGTACATATTTGATATCCCATTGTTTTTCACTTACAGAACAAACGTACTTTTTATTTTAAATACATATTTCTATATATCTCTATATATACCTATACCTGTATATCTATTCTTATATATATATGTAGGTATGGATATCTATTTTACATTAACAATATCATATATATATATAGAGAAATTAGAGATGTGCAAGGGAAAAATATTTGTTACGGACAAAATGTTCTTTTTGTTAAATTTAAAATGTTTGTTTTAGTTCATTTACGTTTATGGTTGCATTAGTTTAAAACTCAAATTTATTTGAAATTTTCATTTCCAACTAAAATATTTGTTTTGAGCTGCAGTGGAGATTCTTGCCATTAAAGGGACATTAAACCCAATTTTTTTCTTTTATGATTTAGAAAGAACATGCAATTTAAACAACTTTCCAATTTACTTCTATAATCTAATTTACTTTATTCTGGTGATATTCTTTGTCTAAAAGCATATCTAAATAGGCTCAGTAGCTGCTGATTGGTGGCTGTACATAGATTCCTTGTGTGATTGGCTCACCCATGTGCATTGCTATTTCTTCCAAAAAGGATATCTAAAGAATGAATCAAGTTAGATAATGTAAGTAAACTGAAATGTTGTTTAAAATTGTATTTATTATTTGAATCATGAAATAAATTGTTTGGGTCTCATGTCCCTTTAATCTTTATCTTAAGCTGTAATCAGCTATATTAGCTTTAATTTTGTCATTTTATGTAATTCTTAATTGGAAACGCCAAAAATGTCATTCACGAATCAGATAGAACCTACAATTTTAAACAACTTTCCAATTTACTTTTATTATAATATATTCTTCATTCTCTTGTTATCCTTTGCAGAAGGAACAGCATTACACTACTGGCAGCTAGCTGAACACATCTAGCTAGCCAATCACAAGAGCTAAACGTATGCAGGCACCATTCACGAGCTAACTCCCTCTAGTGTAGGATATGTACGTATTCATTTTCAACAAGGGATACCAAGAAAACAAAGCACATTTGAAAATAGAAGTGATTTTAAAAGTCTTAAAATTGCATGCTCTATCTGATCTTGCAGGTTTAATTTTGATGTTGCTACCCCTTTAAACATTCTTTTATTTATACATCTAATTTGTGTGCAAAACTAAAATGTTTTTGGTAAAATTAAAAAGTTTACTTAAAGGTACAGTAACTACTAGTCTAATTACTATACTGAAAGTGTCTATTCTTAAAGGGACATGAAACTTTTCTTTCATTCATGATGCAGATAGAGCATACGCTTTTAAACAATGTACTTATTTTTATGTAACTTGCTTCTTTTTCTTGGCATACAGGTAGGCTGAGGCTTAGTAACAATTGAATAAACGTTATTTTGCTGTCACCTACTTGCTCTTTTTCTTTTGAGGCTCAGATGCTGCCAGGAAAGGAGCTAGCAGATAATTGGTGGCTGCAAATCTATGCATCTAGTCACTGGCTTAACAATGTGTTCAGCTAGCTCCCTCCAAATAGTGCATTCCTGCACCTTCAACAAAGGATATCAAGATAATGAATCAAAATTGATAATAGTAATAAAATGAAAAGTTGCTTACAAATGTATGTTCTATCTGAATACTGAGAGAAAATGTGTGGCTTTCAAAGTGAAATTCTTTTTATTTCATGTATGATTCTTCAGATACAACATACAAATTTAATCAACTTTCCACTATCCTGCAATTATTAAATCTTCTTAATTCTCTTGATATCCTTTGCTGAAGAATTAGCAATGTTCAATCCGGGAGCTCTAGTTGTTGCTATTTAGGTTAAAAATGATTAAAACAAAGAACAAATACACATACATACAGTATCTCACAAAAGTGAGTACACCCCTCACATTTTTGTAAATATTTTATTATATCTTTTCATGTGAAAACACTGAAGAAATTACACTTTGCTACAATGTAAAGTAGTGAGTGTACAGCCTGTATAACAGTGTAAGTTTGCTGTCCCCTAAAAATAACTCAACCCACAGCCATTAATGTCTAAACCGTTGACAACAGAAGTGAGTACACCCCTAAGTAGAAATGTCCAAATTGGGCCCAATTAGCCATTTTCCCTCCCCGGTGTCATGTGACTCGTTAGTGTTACAAGCTCTCAGGTGTGAATAGGGAGCTGGTGTGTTAAATATGGTGTTATCGCACTCACATTCTCTCATACTGGTCACTGGAAGTTCAAAATGGCACCTCATGGCAAAGAAATCTTTGAGGATCTGAAAAAAGAATTGTTGCTCTACATAAAGATGGCCTAGGCTATAAGAAGATTGCCAAGACCCTGAAACTGAGCTGCAGCATGGTGGGTAAGACCATAGAGCGGTTTCACAGGACAGGTTCCACTCAGAACAGGCCTCGCCATGGTCGACCAAAGAAGTTGAGTGCACATGCTCAGCATCATATCCAGAGGTTGTCTTTTTTAAATAGACGTATGAGTGCTGCCAGCATTGCTGCAGAGGTTGAAGGGGTAGAGGGTCAGTCTGTCAGTGCTCAGACCACAAGCTGCACACTGCATCAAATTGGTCTGTATGGCTGTCGTCCCAGAAGAAAGCCTCTTCTAAAAATTATGCACAAGAAAGCCGGAAAATAGTTTGCTGAAGACAAGCAGACTAAGGACATGGATTACTGGAACCATCTCCTGTGGTCCGATGAGACCAAGATAAACATATTTGGTTCAGATGGTGTCAAGCATGTGTGGCAGCAACCAGGTGAGGAGTACAAAGACAAGTGTGTCTTGCCTACACTCAAGCATGGTGGTGGGAGTGTTATGGTCTGGGCCTTCATGAGTGCTGCTGGCACTGGGGAGCTACAGTTCATTGAGGGAACCATGAATGCCAACATGTACTGTGACATACTGAAGCAAAGCATGATCTCCCTTCGGAGACTGGGCCGCAGGGCAGTATTCCAACATGATAACGACCCCAAACACACTTCCAAGATGACCACTGCCTTGCTAAAGAAGCTGAGGGTAAAGGTGATGGACTGACTAAGCATGTCTTCAGACCTAAACCCTATTGAGCATCTGTGGGACATCCTCAAATGGAAGGTGGGGGAGTGCAAGGTCTCTAACACCCACTAGCTCTGTGATGTCGTCATGGAGGAGTGGAAGAGGACTCCAGTGGCAACCTGTGAAGCTCTGGTAAACTCCATGCCCAAAAGGGTTAAGGCAGTGGCGACCACACAAAATTTTGACACTTTGGGCCCAATGTGGACATTTCCACTTAGGGGTGTACTCACTTTTGTTGCCAAAGGTTTAGACATTAATGACTGTCTGTTAAATTATTTTGAGGGGGCACCAAATTTACACTGTTATACAGGCTGTACACTCACTACTTTACATTGTAGCAAAGTGTAATTTCTTCAGTGTTGTCACATGAAAAGATATAATAAAATATTTACAAAAATGTGAGGGGTGTACATATACACACTAATTTTCCATACCACACATACTTGTTGGTTGACAAGCACAATGTGGTGCTACTCATGCAGTGTCAGTAACACTATGTTATTATGTCAACCAATTTACTGTGTCTACATAATCCCATTACCACACATATTTGCTGCTTGGATTAATGCAATGTGGTGTTACTTATGTAGTGTCAGTAACACCATGTTATTGCGTCAACCATTTTACTGTGTCCACACAATGCATTACCACACATACTTGTTATTGGTTGACTTTGAGTATTGTGGTTTTACTCTTGCAGTGTCAGTAACACCATGGTATTGCATCAATCAATAACCATTTTTACTCACCACACACACTCTTACTTGCCCACTTTAATTTTAAACATTAATTAGCCTTTTTGGCTGCTGGCTTTGCACTATAACTTTTACTTTTTGAGTTTTTGTCTCGTTGTTCTAAAGCTGCACTTAATTTATTTATACTATTTTAAAATAGTTTCTGCTGGCAGCAACAATTTCTTTTTAATTAAAAAAAAAAAATTGTAGTAAAGGTTTGGAGGACCTATGATCACTGAGCAGTATGCAGTTGAACCCCTTAATGACCACAATATACCCTGTATGTCACTGGTCGTTAAGGGTTTTTTCAGGGCATAATAGCACAAGTCTAGCAAGAACATGCTATGAATGCACTCCCTCCAGCAGGCTTTGTGGAATAGAGCAGTCTCAACGCTGGTGGCAAGACCACACTATAAAACAAACAAGTCCCAAAAAAAGGCCAGCAACATACAGGGTACGTCGCTGGTCCTTAAGGGGTTAATTAGATGTCCTCATATATAAATTCTCCACTGCTCACTCTATATTTACATTTATCTTTTTATTATGATTTCATTACAAAGTTCTAAGTCTACCAAATAGTATTTGTCTCTTGAGTAACAACTAAATACAACTTTGCCTGGGGAAAAAAACATGCAGCTGCAGATCCTTTCCTTCCCCAGCAGCTACTACAGGAGTCACAAGAACATCAGTGGCTACCGGCAGTCTGTTTCGATTGATTGGGTCATGGCCTTCGTCCTGTGTTACACTAAAATGATGTGTGTCTGACCTATTTAAAAAAGTAACAGTACCACTAGCATTGCTATACTTCTACTGTGACAAAGCCACCAAATATGTCTGTCCATAGCATCCCCCAGTTCCTCCAGAGATCTGAGCCTCTGAGCAGCTCTGCAATAAGTTAAAAATTGCCCTTTCACTACCTTCCCTCCACCTGAGAATGCTGGTTGGCTGAAAAACATCACAGGCTTCCCCTAACACGCTGAGAAAACTGTCAATATACTATTCTGCTTCTTCCATGTTTATAATTATTGGATAATGCCTGCTTGCATCCTAAAAAAAAGCACCCACCAACCGAAAATGAAAATTTTAAAAGAAAAAGCGATTTTAATTTATTTTTTTCTGTTCTTCGTTTTAGCCGTTTTAATTTTTGGTAAAGCAAATAATATAACGAAAATTCAATTTTCATTCTTTTCTTTGATTATTCCGAAAACAAATGCACATGTCTAATAGAAATATATACTTAATAATAAAAATTACATTATTTTCTATGTGAAGAATACAGGAATGGAAAATACGCGTAATGTGTATGGAGGTTTGTAATTTAGGTCTAACGCAGTGTCGGGTTAGCACACATGAAGAATTGCTATCTTCAATGCATGTTCTTGAAATATTAAATATAAAATATTAAAAACATAAATAATTAATACAAATTATTATACATACAGTAAAATATATAGATATATTCTATGGATTATTTAGATGTTTTTACATTATGTATAATAATTTTTTAATAATAATTAATATTTTTTTATATTTTATTTATTATATTTCAAGAACATACATTTAAGTTGGAAATTCTTCATGTGCGCTAACCCGACACAGCATTACCCCTAAATCGTGAACCCAAATGCGCATTACACTTATTTTGCATTCCTATGTTCTTCACAAAGAAAATAATGTAATTTTTATTATTAAATATATATTTCTATATATATCTATATATATATATATGATACTGTTATATAGGTGTAGGTATATATAGATATATATAGAAATATGCGTTTACAATAAAAAGTACATTGTTCTGTAAGTGAAGAACATTGGAATGTGATATATTCATAACAGCTAACAAGTTGAGAGATAGGTGTTAGTTTTTTTCTTCTGTGCTCTCTATTGACTTCTTTAGGGAGAATATGTTAATGCAGTTGTGATAGCGTGCGTCAGGTTTCTCTTGTATGCAAACTTTTTACTTTAAACTCAATATGTGCGCTACTCGACACACACAAAAAAATTCCATCTAAGTTTACACTCCAACAGGAAAGCTAAATAGTACCCCACATGTAATCTAGCCCTCAATAGGTTAAGAAGGAACAGGAACTATAAAACTCTTTATTTTGCAGTTACTATGTTGGCATGTGTGGAGATGGAGCAAATGACTGTGGGGTAAGTGAATATGTATTATTATAGAACATATTTAAACATATTTCAAGTATATTAATAACAAAAAATGTCTACCAATAAGAATGTTTTACCATAACTTGTTTATACTGACTATATTTTTAAATTTTGAAGTTCAACACATAATAGCACTATAATTTAACACTAACTCCAAGAACAGTTGATTGGGTTCAAATCTAAGAATAAGGATGCTTTAGGGAGAATCCATAACTCTATGTAAAGTTGTACACTGTTTAAATTTATTGGTTATATTCAATTCTGATCACTAAAATTTGGAATAAATATGAATATTTTTCAAGGTATCTTAAGTGCATTGACCCTCTTATCTTAAAGGGACATAATACTCATAGGCTAAATCACTTGAAACTGATGCAGTATAACTGTAAAAAGCTGACAGGAAAATATCACCTGAGCACCTCTATGTAAAAAAAAGAAGATATTTTACCTCACAATTTCCTTACCTCAGCAGAGTAATTTCTGTGTAAAAAGTTATACTTCAGCTGTTGCTCAGCTGCAGGTAAAAAAAAAAAATGAAGAAATGAACAGCAGCCAATCAGCATCAGCAGTGCTGAGGTCATGAACTCTTTTACTGTGATCTCATGAGATTTCACTAAACTCTAATGAGATTTCATAGTAAACTTCCTTAAACTGAATAGGGAAATAAGATGAGTGTTCACGTAAGCTCACTCCCTTAGCTGTCCCGGGACAGACATACTGATTTGCTGCTTACAGGGAGTGCAGAATTATTAGGCAAGTTGTATTTTTGAGGATTAATTTAATTATTGAACAACAACCATGTTCTTAATGAACCCAAAAAACTCATTAATATCAAAGCTGAATATTTTTGGAAGTAGTTTTTAGTTTGTTTTTAGTTTTAGCTATTTTAGGGGGATATCTGTGTGCGCAGGTGACTATTACTGTGCATAATTATTAGGCAACTTAACAAAAAACAAATATATACCCATTTCAATTATTTATTTTTACCAGTGAAACCAATATAACATCTCAACATTCACAAATATACATTTCTGACATTCAAAAACAAAACAAAAACAAATCAGTGACCAATATAGCCACCTTTCTTTGCAAGGACACTCAAAAGCCTGCCATCCATGGATTCTGTCAGTGTTTTGATCTGTTCACCATCAACATTGCGTGCAGCAGCAACCACAGCCTCCCAGACACTGTTAAGAGAGGTGTACTGTTTTCCCTCCTTGTAAATCTCACATTTGATGATGGACCACAGGTTCTCAATGGGGTTCAGATCAGGTGAACAAGGAGGCCATGTCATTAGATTTTCTTCTTTTATACCCTTTCTTGCCAGCCACGCTGTGGAGTACTTGGACGCGTGTGATGGAGCATTGTCCTGCATGAAAATCATGTTTTTCTTGAAGGATGCAGACTTCTTCCTGTACCACTGCTTGAAGAAGGTGTCTTCCAGAAACTGGCAGTAGGACTGGGAGTTGAGCTTGACTCCATCCTCAACCCTAAAAGGCCCCACAAGCTCATCTTTGATGATACCAGCCCAAACCAGTACTCCACCTCCACCTTGCTGGCGTCTGAGCCGGACTGGAGCTCTCTGCCCTTTACCAATCCAGCCACGGGCCCATCCATCTGGCCCATCAAGACTCACTCTCATTTCATCAGTCCATAAAACCTTAGAAAAATCAGTTTTGAGATATTTCTTGGCCCAGTCTTGACGTTTTAGCTTGTGTGTCTTGTTCAGTGGTGGTCGTCTTTCAGCCTTTCTTACCTTGGCCATGTCTCTGAGTATTGCACACCTTGTGCTTTTGGGCACTCCAGTGATGTTGCAGCTCTGAAATATGGCCAAACTGGTGGCAAGTGGCATCTTGGCAGCTGCACGCTTGACTTTTCTCAGTTCATGGGCAGTTATTTTGCGCCTTGGTTTTTCCACACGCTTCTTGCGACCCTGTTGACTATTTTGAATGAAACGCTTGATTGTTCGATGATCACGCTTCAGAAGCTTTGCAATTTTAAGAGTGCTGCATCCCTCTGCAAGATATCTCACTATTTTTGACTTTTTTGAGCCTGTCAAGTCTTTCTTTTGACCCATTTTGCCAAAGGAAAGGAAGTTGCCTAATAATTATGCACACCTGATATAGGGTGTTGATGTCATTAGACCACACCCCTTCTCATTACAGAGATGCACATCACCTAATATGCTTAATTGGTAGTAGGCTTTCGAGCCTATACAGCTTGGAGTAAGACAACATGCATAAAGAGGATGATGTGGTCAAAATACTCATTTGCCTAATAATTCTGCACTCCATGTAGAAGTCTTTTACAATGGGATGTGGCTACTGAGGACCTTTTGAGGTAAAATATCTTTCTTTTTTACATAAAGATGTTCAGGTGATATTTTCTAGTCAGCTTTTTACAGCTATGCTGCATCACTTTCAAGTGTTTCAACGTTTGGTTATCATGGCCCTTTAAGTAGAACATGAAATCAACCCATTCTCTGTGTGGTATATGATCTTCTGTTTCATAATGAAACTAAGGGAGCTTCTTGTACCAGAATGTATAAAACTCACTATGAAACACCTCTCTGAATGCTATGCTACTGTTATTTACTTCTTTCACGAAAATCTTAATTATGGTTTCCAGTCTCTAGCACCTCATTTGGAATTATGTATCAAGGAACATAAATATGTTAAGCATTTTCCTAAAACACATATTCGCCTAGCTATCCTGTTTACAACAACACACCTAAGCTGTGAACATTTGTCATTTAAAAGATCTCAATAGGGCTTAAAAATATAACAGGTTTTCAAAGTATTTATGTTACATTAAAGGTGTGAGCATACAGTGTGAATCTAATTACATATTATCACAGAACTTTAACTGTTTGTAAATCAAGTGTAAACTGTCATGTCCCAACTATTTAATAATATGCACTGATTAAGTAGTGAAAAGATGCTAGGCCTAAATAAAAGGGAAAAGTTACTGTGTCAGTGAATACAGAATATAATGAAGACACAAGCTGAAAATGGGCAAAATATAACATAACTTTCAGAACAGATTTCAAATATCTAAGTTCAGCCCAGTGATTAATAAACAATGTGCCTGAATAAAGCTTTCCTGCTAGACTAGAGCAATCTAGTTACATAAGCCTATTATAGTGCTTGATTAATAATGGTACATAAATTTAGTAGATTATATGACAAACAAGGTAGATGAAACAAGAATACTACAAGGCTCAAGCAAACTTTTATAGACTGTAAATGACACAAACCAACAAGAAACCCAATATAATACTCACTTATTCAAGCAGGGGAAGATTGAACTGTACCAAATTTCAATAAACATATTATTTATGAACAGTAAGGTCAATTATAGGATTTCCCAGAAGCAGTATTGTTCTTTTATTAAATTGTATACTTTTAGACTTGAGATGTAGAAATTATTGTTTATTACACCAAATATATCAAAAACACTGATGAGACATCTGCAGGTACATTGGGATTCTGCATTACTAACCCATGACACCAAAGTTTTTGTACTTTAGGACAATCACTAAACCTTTTACAGTAGCCATTTAAGTGGTTAAAAAAAATAAGGTCTTGCTGACCACACTAATTCTGGATTCCTCACAGAAATAGCCCTTGGATGCAACCCCAGGCAAGTAGGGACATCATGTCCCAGTGATTCCATGCCTGTAACTCCTAAAGATCAGGAGTGCCTACATTACAAGAGATACATGTTGAGATCAACAAGGATCTCATGCTGTTGCTGGATGCCTTGCATGTGAGTCTTTCCAATAACAGTCAAGTATGATTGTTATTATGTATACGATCACTGTGACAGCCAGTCACAGTTATTGTATACCTTAATGCCCTCCAGATACTGGCACGCTGAAATGCATGCTGGTATCAGGCTCAGTGGGCTATCACTAGGGATGGGCGAATGTTTCTAAAAATTCGAAATTTAAAATGAATTTTTATACATTCGTTCATTCGAATCTAATTTGTGAATGTTTATATAACATTCTAACATTCTATTTTCAAATTTTTGTTTTCTAATTTTTCAATAAAATTTGAAAATATTCTTTTGAATAATAGAACGTTTAGCTATGTATTCATTCAATTTCAAAATGTAATATTCAAATTTGAATGTCCCATTTTAATTCGAAATAGTATTTCTAGTCTACAACTGTGTTTAATAAATATCACATTCAAATTTGAAATAGTATTTCCAGTCTAATACTGTGTTTTTTAAATGTAATATTCAAATTTAAATGTCACATTCAAATTCAAAATAGTATTTCTAGTCTACAACTGTGTTTAATAATTGTAATATTCGAATTTGAATGCTACATTCGAATTCGAATGTCACATTCAAATTTGAAATAGTATTTCTAGTCTAATACTGTGTTTTTTAAATGTAATATTCAAATTCGAATGTGACATTCATATTCGAAATAGTATTTCTAGTCTACAACTGTGTTGTATAAATGTAATATTCTAATTTGAATGTGACATTTGAATTCGAATGTCACATTCAAATTCAAAAGTGACATTCAAATTCGAAAGTGACATTCGAAAACATTAAATAACATTCGGGAATAGAATTTTTAAGAATATTCGTTCTTATCAACATTCTATTATGTAAATCGAATTTCTACAATAACATTCGTTCTAACATTCGAATATAAACACATTCACCCTTCCCTAGCTATCACTGGAAGCCTTAGGAGAGAGGCAGTCCAGTTATGCCCAATAAAGATGATAAACAGTAAATACATGCTAGAGATGATAATGTATTCAAAGCAAAAACTAGCCTTTGAATAATAGTTAGGTGTTTTATTTTTCAAGTGGATTAGTTGTTCAAACATAGAAAACATAAGTATAAAGGTTTATTTTTTATAAAGTACTTTAGTTTCTATAAAGTAATGTGTGCCATCATGTTTGAACCAGCTTTATATGTATCTCTATTTTTGCAAACAAGGCTGTGTGGAAACCCTTTTGAATAATACTATAATACTCACATCCTTGTTTGGACCATCTCTTTTATTGCCTGCTTTACATCTGTCCCTAATTGTCCTCAGGAGGAAAGATAGATAAAGAGAAACCTAGGTTAAGACATGGCGGTGTCCATTACTTTATAGATACTTAGTAGAATTTTAAAACAATTACAGGAAAAGAAGACAAAATTAATAAATGCAAAGTTGTAACTACACGTAATTAAATATTTTATAGCATAATCCCAAACTATTTTAATATCTCTTTATGGAATTGCAAAGTGTTCATGTTCTGCATATTTAGCATACATTTTTAATTTTTTATTGACAAAAAAAAATAATGACAAAAAAATAAAACACAATATTCCAAACAAAAATAAATGTTTAACTTATGACAAATGATATTTTTTTATAGGCACTTAAGATGGCTCATGCTGGAATCTCCTTGTCAGAATTGGAGGCTTCTGTAGCTTCACCTTTCACATCAAAAATACCAAACATTGAATGTGTTCCAATGTTAATTAAGTAAGTATCTATGAACGATATTTACCAATAATTAATAGCTTACCCATGGTTTTAAATGCTAAAAATCAGATCTGATTTCCCAGCTGTTTTTTTACTACCATAATTAACATATGTTGCATAATTGTGAATTATGAGAGAAATCAGTGATAAATGATAGTGCTAAATGTGTATGGCTAACCATCCTGACAAAAAAATCATATAAGCATAACTTGTAGGGGGGAAAAAGGGAAATTAAGTGTGTTAGTGTAAATGTGAGCATGAGTAAGTACAAACATGAGATAGTATTTGTAAGTATGGCTTAGTGTGACACTTGATAGTAAATGGGTGTGTGTGACAGTCAGTATGTGCGAGCAAAGACTGTCCTAATGAGAGTCCTAAGTGAGTGTGTATATATAAATGTAAGAGAGTCAGGTTAAGGTTTTACCAGAAGTGATGAGTGTGTGTCTGTTAAAAGGGCGTAAAGCTTCAAATTGAAAACCCATAGATACAGTTCAATTCCAAAATAGAAGCATTTTTCCAGTACACAAGTTGTTTCAGTGATAGCTTTTACTGTGCATTAACAATATGGACATATGACCACTGCACCTGCATTGGGACAATGTGCCTGCTCATAGGGCATATATTGTGCTAATGGCTCATTTGCATCATTGCTGGTAAAAACAGGCCACTGCTGGCTTTTCAAGGAGGTGCAGTGTTTGAAGGCTAGTGCACAGGACATGCAGTTTGTACAGATGCACCATGCTCAATAAAATCCCTAAAACAGTGATCATTTTTACTAGAAGAGTTTGAAGTGTTGAGCTTGAGTAAATGAGGGAGAGCACAAGTCTGAGTGTGAACAAGTTGTGACCAAGTTAGTGATATTAGTTAAAGGGACATGACACCCACATTTTTTCTTTCATGGTTTAGGAAGAGCATGTCATTTTAAACAACTTTCTCATTTACTTCTATTATCTAATTTGCTTAATTCTCTTGATATCCTTTGTTGAAAAGCATATCTTGATAGGCTCAGTAGCTGCTGATTGGTGTTATGGAATAGAGATGGCGCAGGTCCTGTGGAATTCTTATTAAATTTCTGTTGTCTGACTCAGATCTCTAATGGTAAGAGAAAAGAGCTTGATGTGTTTGTAATCACTAAATGATAAGAGTGCAGTATACTCACTCCATAGGTTCTGTATGTTGAGCCCGTCTTGTGAGGAAAGCCTTTGAACAACACACAGCCAAACTGTGAATAGATGGATATTCTATTGGTGAAATAGTAGAATATTCTGTGTATAAAACAAGTAGTAACTTACTCCATTGGAGATTGAAATCCAGCGCAGTCACAGCAGTACAGCACCAAAAGGCAAAAAAGTAAAATAAAAGCAAAGCTTTAATGTCACTCAACGCGTTTCAACAATTAAAACCGTCTTTTTCAAGAGCAAATTAAAATCAAGTGTACATTTGCTGTGGCTGCACATAGATGCCTTGTGTGATTGGCTCACCCATGTGCATTGCTATTTCTTTAACAAAGGATATCTAAAGAATGAAGCAAATTAGATACTAGAAGTAAATTGGAATGTTGTTTACAATTGTATTATCTACCTTAATCATGAAAGAAACATTTTGGGTTTAGTGTCCCTTTAAGCTGCATGCAGAAATAATTCATAAAGAGAGCAGATTAGACAAATTTACAGAGCCAGAATGAGAGACAGTCAGACCAAAAGATACATTAAGGGTTCCATGTACTAACCGGCGGGCGGACAGCTTCTCAACTTGCGAAGCTGTCCTCCTGCTTTCACTACACACGGGCAGCGGATCTGTTGATCCGCTTGCCCGTATGTATCTTTTCACACTCATCAGAGTGTGTAATGCCCGCCCCTTCATTCACATGACCAATCGTGTGACTGAAGGGGCTATCAATCACAGACAGCGAGCTCTCTGTGATTTTCCCTCACCACATCAGAGGTGGCGTAGGGTGTAAGAAGCAGCGGTCTAATGACCACTGCTTCTTACATTATGGGAAGCATGCTTGTATATATGAACCTGCCCCATAATTGAACTTAATGGGACATTCCAGTCAAAATTGAAATGCACATAGATGAATTACATCCTTGTATAGAAACATATTTGCAATATACATATATTGGCAAAAATGCTTCTAGTAAAAGTTATTACTGCTTTAGTGTTAAAAATGTTCTCTGCACATGCATGTGAAGCATAGCTAGATTATCTGTGCACCAGCATTTTAAACACTGCAGCTGTTCAGATCACCAGTGGGGCTTGTATGGGCATGTCAGCAATTAACAAATCAAGCCATTTCCAGATGGTACAAGCACCTTGGGCTCTCTGAGCCAGTGCTGTGTTTAAAATGCTGGTGCACATTGCATACTTAAATACACTTTTAAATCAGCTATAACTTTTACTAGAAGCATTTTTGCTATTACATGTATATTACAAATAGGCTTCTATTCAAAACTGAAATGCATCCATGTGGATTCTAATTTTGGCTGGAATGTCCCTTTAATGGGGATAAATGGGTCATACTAGTAAAATAAATAATTAGAAGGCAAAAAAGTGCACAAACCCCTTGACTGCTAGAAAAGCTATAAGGCAGTGATAATCGATTACTTGCAAGTCTAATGATCAGTCATATACAATAGCAGATAGAGAACAAACTTTATATGCATGATTACAGTGCCATTTCAGGACACAACATCCAAGCAGAGTTCAAATTCCACTCTAGCGGTAAACATGCATGTAAAGACAAAGTGGATACTTAATATGGGCATTTTGGGCAATCCGTATTTAAATTAATGTGTTAAAGTTCAAAGAATACCCACTAAAAAGTATGTAACCTGAGTAAAAAGGTCAACATATTCAGTCTGAAAACATTTGTTGGCAAGTTAAATATAGTTGCTCCGAGGGCTTAACAAATTAATCAAATATTGCTTACATTAAGCCTTAAAGATAAAGTTCAGTCACATAAAACCATGTATTTTATAATCCATTTGGAAATAATACTTATTCCTGTTGCAGAATAGAGTACTTGTTTGTTAAATGTTATGCAAATAACAGCAAACAAAGAGACAAAGAGCTGCTCATTAAGAGCTAGATTACGAGTGGAGAGCAAACTTTTGCTTCCAAGTGATAGGGGTTTATTGTGAGGGTTTGCGCTCATCGGGCTTACTGCTCATATTACGAGTTGAAAGTAAACGTGATCATGTCAGAGCAATTGCAATCTATGCTAGAATGATTAACGCAAATTCATAGCTTTGGTTAACTGTTTCGCAAAACAAATACGTTGCACAAAACAAAATCACATTACAAAGTACAGTTACACTCATAATAACACTATCTAATAAAAAATATTCAAAAGTAATATTGCACATAAAAGTTAGAAATATATAAGGTCCCAGGTGTTATAAAAAAAGAAAGGCAAAGGGATTTAACATTGAGATACATACATATACATGTCTAAACATGCATATGTTTGTATATATATATATATATATATATATATATATATATATATGTACTTATACAGTATATGTGTGTATTTGTACCATATGTATTTACTGTATGTATTTATATGTGTATATATGTATTTACAAACATATATACACATTTAAACACATAAATACATATGAATAAATATATATACATAAGTATAAATGCATTGGAGTCCTTTGCCGTTAAGTAGATGAGAACACGTAAAAGCATATTAATGCAATATTCATATTTAATAAAGGTTTTAACTAGATATTTACTATAAATATTCCACATTCCAATCTTCTTCACATACCAAAATATGTTCTATTTAAATAGATATTTCGCTATATATCTGTATATATCTATAACTATATATAATAATCTATAAATATAGGTATAGATCTATGGTACCAAAAAACATAAGATTTATAAAGAAATATTTATTTATGAATAAATAGAAAATATTCTGCTATGTGCAGAGCATTGGAATGTGAAATATTCATATTTTCATGTAGGGTTAGCGCAAATAAGAATATGTGATTGTGTTTGTACGAGAATGGGGTGTTAGGTTATTTTTTTCCTCTTTTTTTTTCTCCTTTGACTTCTATGGGGGAATACATGAATGCACATGTGATATTTTCTAACTTTGGATTTTTGTGCTCGTCAGGTTACCGCTAGAGTGAAAACAGTTTACTTTCAACTCATAATACGAACGCAACCCGACTAGTGCAAAAATCTTACTTCTAGCGCTATTAACATTCAAGTAGGAGCGTTAATTTGCACTCCACTCATAGGGGCCAAATTATCAATTTTTGGCGGACATGATACGCTGTAGCTTATCATGTCTGCCAGACATTGCTGAATGATGTCGCCATTTAGCATTGCACAAGCAGTTCTAGTGAACTGCTTGTGCAATATCGCCCCCTGCAGAGTCGCTAGCAGGGGGTGTCAATCAACCCAATCGTATCTGATTGGGTTGATTGCTGTCCACAGCTCAGAGGCGGCGGACCGTTCTTAAGTGCTGTTTCCGGCGAGCCTGAAGGCTCGTTTGGAAACAGCTACATTGGGGCTGATACGGAGCATGTTAAATTGACCCCATAATCTGGCTCTAAATATTTTGTAGTCTCATGGGAAGGGGGGAGAGTATCTATAGTGTACTATATTAAGTCATTTTTAATTGAAAGCAAACTAATAAAGAATCCCTCACTTGTAAAAACCTCAATAACATGATGTATTTATAAAAATCAAAATAATATGTTTATTTTACTGATGTTATTTGGATGGTTTAAAAGCTACCTCCACTCAGACTTCTCCCATCATTCAAAAAGGTTTCAGAAATGACAACACAAAAGGATAAATGTAATCTAAATACTATATTTTATTCAGAATATGATTTGTGAGTGTGGCATAGTAACATAGTAGATGAAATTAAAAGAAGACATAAGTCCATTGAGTTCAACCTATACAGAACCTATCTCATATGCAATGAAGAAGCTGAAAATTGAGCTGGCCCATTTAACATACACAATTTTATCCATGAGTTCTGTGTTTAGTCAAAAATGTATTGGCATTCACTACCTCCTTAGCCAAGGAGTTCAACAATTTGATTGCTCTCAGAAAAAAAAAATAGTTTATCTTGCAGGAGATTAAATCTCCTATCATCTTAAAGTATGACGTCTTGGCACAAATGATTGTCCTGGAATAAACAGCGCTTACGTCAACTCTGTATATAGGGTGAATGTATTTTTATTAGAATAAACAGACTAAATTTGACTAACCTATCCTCATAGCTTAAATTCTCCATTCCCCTTATTAGTTGTGTGGTCCTTCTCTGAACTTTTTTAATTCTGCAATGTACTTTTTAAAAATGATGTCCTAGAACTGCACTCCAGGTATTCATATATTGACAGAATTATGCTTTCTTCTTTTACATCTATGCATCTTTTAAAGATGCTAGTATATTATTAGCCTTAGAAGCTTATTATCTATAACTACGGCTAATTCCCCTTCCTTCTCTGCTCTACAAAAGTCCAATTTAAGGCCTTAGTGACCACAGTACTTTTCCATTTTCTAAACGTTTTGGACCAAGGCTATTTTTACATTTCTGCAGTGTTTGTGTTTAGCTGTAATTTTCCTCTAACTCATTTACTTTACCCACACATATTTTATATTGTTTTCTCGCCATTAAATGGACTTTCTAAAGATACCATTATTTTCATAATATCTTATAATTTACTATAAAAAAGTTATAAAATATGATGAAATAATGGAAAAAAACACACTTTTCATAACTTTGACGCCCAAAATCTGTTACACATCTACAACCACCAAAAAACACCCATGCTAAATAGTTTCTAAAGTTTGTCCTCAGTTTAGAAATGCCCAATGTTTACATGTTCTTTAATTTTTTGCAAGTTATAGGGCAATAAGTACAAGTAGCACTTTGTTATTTCCAAACCATTTTTTTTTTTCAAAATTAGCGATAGTTATATTGTAACACTGATATCTGACAGGAATCCCTAAATATCCCTTGACATGTATATATTTTTTTTTAGTAGACAACCCATGCCACCATTTCACCGCCAAATGCGATCAAATAAAAGAAAAATTGCTCACTTTTTTACAAACTTTTTCACAAACTTTAGGTTTCTCACTGAAATTATTTACAAACAGCTTGTGCAATTATGGCACAAATGGTTGTAAATTATTTTCTGGGATCCCCTTTGTTCAGAAATAGCAGACATGTATGGCTTTGGCATTGCTTTTTGGTAATTAGAAGGCTGCTAAATGCTGCTGCGCACCACACTTGTATTTTGCCCAGCAGTGAAGGGGTTAATTAGGTATCTTGTATGGAGCTTGTAGGGTTAATTTTAGCTTTAGTGTAGTGTAGTAGACAACCCAAAGTTATGATCTAGGCCCATTTTGGTTTATTTCATGCCACCATTTCACCGCCAAATGCGATCAAATAAAAGAAATTGTTAACTTTTTTAAAATGTTAGGTTTCTCACTGAAATGATTTACAAACAGTTAGTGCAATCATGGCAAAAATGGTTGTAAATGCTTGTCTGGAAACCCCTTTGTTCAGAAATAGCAGAAATATATGGCTTTGGCATTACTTTTTAGTATTTAGAAGGCCACTAAATGCCGATGTACACCACACTTGTATTATGCCAAGTAGTGAAGGGGTTAATTAGGTAGCTTGAAGGGTTCATTTTAGCTTTAGTGTAGAGATCAGCCTTGCACCTGACACATCCCACCCCCTGATCCCTACCTGACCCCCATTAAACAGCTCTCTTCCCTCCCCACCTCACAATTTTCACCGCCATCTTAAGTACTGACAGAAAGTCGTCCAGTACTAAAATAAAAGGCATTTATTATTATTTTTTTATGTTTAGTCTGCAGTGATGAATCCCCCCTTAGCCCCCTCATACAGCTCTCTAACCCTCCTGCCTCTATATATTTGCCGCCATCTTGGGTACTTGCAGCTGTCTGCCAGTACCCATTTTGCCATACATTTGTTTTAATTTTTTTTTTTAATATTATTAAATATTTTCTATAGTGTAGCTGCTCCCCCTCAACACCCTACCCCCCTCCCAGATCCCTTGCCCAACATTTATTCCCCCCCTCTCCCTCCTTACCAAACATTTACAAAAGATGAATGTAAATGTGGCACGTGCGCATGCCTCCCGACCCAGCCGCACTCCTGCCGCATCACACACACGATCCAGATCAGGAACCAGCGATGGGCCGCCCACCCACCCACCACCTTGCTACAGCTCCCACTCACCAACGATCGGCTCCATCGATCTACGTGTCATAAAACCATATTGGTTTGAACTCCTAATCTTGTTTTCATGAATACACTCTTAGGGCACCATGTACTAAGCCGTCAATTACTCTAACATTGTAGACACGGCTAAACTTGCTATTACTCGCCGCGGGTGAAATGGTGTCTGCTTTCACTATGTACTAAACAGACACTCAGAAATAGACACGTCTACCCCGCCACAAGCAGTAGTGGATTATTCATAAATTTGATGCCTCGGTCGTCACGACTAATCTAATTTACTTAAATGTCAGTAGAATTGTATGGCCAATTATTAACATGTGACATGTAAGGTGTCAGAAACGTCATAGTAGTTACGGCAACAGAATTTGAAGTTTATTCTGTGTGTTATTTTTGTAATATTTATTTCGATATGGCTTCATCTGGATCAGATTCCCAGACTTCAAAATCCAAGAATCCTCACTTTTCTCATCAGCGAAACATAGTTTTGATTGATATGATTATTGATTATTTATTTGGATGCCAATTGTCCAAAGAAAAAAAATTCTGCACGTGCTGATGATATTACTGCCTTTTATATAGGTCTAGACTTTCCTATTGTTTTGTACCTTGCCCGCCAGCTAAAAGGTGGTGAGATAAAAATAACAAGGTGGTAGTGAAAAATGTAGCGTGCAGATAGATTTTTTTAGTACATTCGTTTATTGCAAGTTGGTGGTCAAATCTGTCTATTTACATTGAAAAATTGAAGGGTAGCAAGGTTTGGCAGATAAGTACGCTCGCAAGTTTAAAAATGCGGGTTTGCACATAGTTGATGGCTTTGTTCATATCCGTGTGCGAGTTTTAATGCAAAAATATTTGCAGGAAGTTTGCTGACTGCTTAGTACATGGAGCCCTTAAATAGAATCCATTCCAGTGTCTTCCCGCTACTGATGCAATGTTTACTGGTCTTTAGCCTCCTGGATTAGCCCTGCCCACTTTTTTAAAAAGTGGCACCACATCAGCTTTACATCAGTCTTGGGGTAATATGTCTGAGGATAATAAAAATTAAGAGTAGAGGTGTGGCTATGACAGTGCTAAATTCCCGTAGAACCCTTGGGTGTATTTTATCTAGACTTACAATTTTATTAACATAGATATTATCCATTTTTTCCTGATATCATCTAGAAATAATCCAGTTATTTGCACTGGCTCATATTTCTGTGTTCATTTCAATGTCTCTACCATTGGTTCCTCTTATGTATACTAAAGAATGGAAATGGTTTAGCAACTCACCCTTCCACTGGCCACTGTTACTCATGCTACACTTCTCACATGTTAATATAACAATATTTTCCATCTTAGATTTTTTTTTTAATTTAAATACTTAAAAAACATTTTAGGATTTGTCTTGTCTTAGAATCATTTGTAATTAATGTTTCATTTTCAAATTTGGCCAATCTGGTTGGCTCCTTTGCATGCTTTGTTACATTCCTTATGTGTTTGGAATGATGAATCCATAATCTTTCCTTTGAATAATTTAAATGCCCTACAATGTATATTTTTATTTTCTTCCTATTCTCTTTGTATGTTTGTTTCAGGTCAAAGACAGTTGCAGGATATAACATTTGGACCTATAATGTATTGAACATTTTAATATGTCATTACTTTGTATCAATAAACTATTCTAAGATACTTAGAGCAGCTCTATAAAGATATATTTCATTGCAGCCTCAGATATAAATTATTATAGAAACTTGATTAATTTACAATTATTATAATATGTGAAGTGCATGTATGAATGTTTCTCATGTTTTATATAACAGAAAAGAGAGGGGGAGAGAGAAGGCAAAAGAGAGGGGGGGGGGGAGAGAGCAAGGGATGGGACCGCTGTACTGCAAAAAATGGCCCATGTGAACGGGCTTTAGGACTAGTCATTTATACTAGACCATTCTCAGTAGGGGAAACTGTTAAGCCCTACATATGAATCAAAAGAACTAATTTGGATTTGCTATGCCATTTATGATTTTCTGATCTTGTATATAGTCAGTGGTTAAACACTGTAAAATTTGGGGATGGAAGAGCCTGTTATAAAGTCTATTAATTAGTCTATATATACACATATTTTAGTCCTTTCCAGTTAAATACCTTGAAACATGAAATATATTTTTTATCTTTTTTGACTATACATTCCAATGTTCTTCACTTAGAAGAAAATGTTTTGTTATTTTTAAATATATGTCTATATTTTTCTGTATATCAATCTATCTATCTATCTATCTATCTATCTATCTATCTATCTATCTATCTATCTATCTATCATCTATCTATCTATCTCTATATATATATATATATATATATATATATAAATTATATAGACATGTAGGTATAGGTATTTCTTTTACACAAATAATTCCATATATATATATATATATATATATATACGTATATAGAAATATATATTTTAATATAAAAAGAACATGTTCTTCTATGTGAAGTGTGAATATTTTAGTTAGCGCGCCACTTGTAATCTGGCCCTATGTGTTAAACATTACATATATATGATATTAAAATAAATGTATACCATTGGTTATATTTTTGGTATTTCAGAACTTATTTTTAGTGCAATGGGTAATTAATATTTTGTTTTGTATGCAGGGAAGGACGAAATGCTCTTGTTACATCTTTCTCCATGTTTAAATTCTTGACAATGTTTACTCTGGTTGGACTAACGTGTGCACTGATGCTCTTCTGGGTATGATTTTGCTAACTTTGAAACAGGTGTAAATTATAAATTAGCAACAATTGTGTCCAGGGGTGGTTCTAAAGCTAAATTATTATGGTCACTAATAAAAGTTTTCATAGAGTTATATTTTAATGTAGTAGCCATGGAACTGGTGGTGGGATCACTCGGCCAGATTACGAGTTTTGCGTTAGGAGCTATGCTGTGCTAACAAGCAGTTTTTTCTCACCGCTCACTTACCTGCAGCGCTGGTTTTACAAGTTTTTACAAACCCATCGTTAAAAGACAAGAAGTGAGCGTAGAGCAAAATTGAACTCCATACCGCACTCCAATACCAGCGCTGCTTAAGTCAGCGGTGAGCTGGTCGGACGTGCTTGTGCACGATTTCCCCATAGACATCAATGGGGAGAGCAAGCTGAGAAAAAGTCTAACACCTGCCAAAAAGCAGCGTAAAACTCAGTAACGCAGCCCCATTGATTCCTATGGGGAAACACATTTTATGTTTACACCTAACATCCTAACATGAACCCCGAGTCTAAACACCCCTAATCTTACACTTATTAACTTCTAATCTGCCGCCCCGACATTGCAGACACTTACATTATACTTATTAACCCCTAATCTGCCGCTCCGGACACCGCCCCCACCTACATTATATTTATTAACCCCTAATCTGCTGCCCCCAACATCGCCCACACCTACATTATATTTATTAACCCCTAATATGCCGCCCCAATGTCACCTCAACCTACCTACACTTATTAACCCCTAATCTGCCGCCCCCAACGTCGCCGCCACTATATTAAATGTATTAACTCCTAAACCTAAGTCTAACCCTAATCCTAACACCCACTAACTTAAATCTAATTTAAATAAATCTAAAGAAAATTAATATAATTAACTAAATTATTCATATTTAAAACAAAATACTTACCTATAAAATAAACCCTAAGCTAGCTACAATATAACAAATAGTTACATTGTAGCTAGCTTAGGGTTTATTTTTATTTTACAGGCAAGTTCGTATTTATTTTAACTAGGTAGAATAGTTATTAAATAGTTATTAACTATTTAAAAACTACCTAGCAAAAATAAATACAAATTGACCTGTAAAATAAAACCTAACCTAAGTTACAATAACACCTAACACTACACTATAATTAAATCAATTCCCTACATTAAATACAATTTAATAAATTAAATTAAATTAGCTAAATTACAAAAACAAACACTAAATTACAGAAAATAAAAAACAAATTACAGATCATTAAACTAATTACACCTAATCTAATAGCCCTATCAAAATACCCCCCCCCAAAAAAAAACAAAAAACAAAAAAAAAAACCTAGCCTAAACTAAACTATCAATAGCCCTTAAAAGGGCCTTTTGTGGGGCATTGCCCAAAGTAATCAGCTCTTTTACCTGTAAATAAAAATACAAACAACCCCCCCAACAGTAAAACCCACCACCCACACAACCAACCCCCCAAATAAAATACTAACTAAAAAAACCTAAGCTCCCCCTGAAAAGCCCAAAGCCCTAATCTAAAAAATAAACCCACCCAATTCAACCTTAAAAAAAAAATCCTAACACTAACCCCCGAAGATTCACTTACCGGGACAAGACTTCATCCAAGTGGCAAGATGTCTTCAACGAAGCCGGCAGAAGTGGTCCTCCAGACGGGCAGAAGTCTTCATCCAGATGGCATCTTCTATCTTCATCCTTCCGGCGAGGAGCGGGTTTATCTTCAAGACATCCGACGCGGAGCATCCTCTTCTTCCGACGACTACCCGACGAGTGAAGGTTCCTTTAAGTGACGTCATCCAAGATGGCGTCCCTTAGATTCCGATTGTTCCAATCAGCCAATAGAATGCAAGCTCAATCCTATTGGCTGATCCAATCAGTCAATATGATTTTTTTTACCTTAATTCCGATTGGCTGATAGAATTCTATCAGCCAATCGGAATCTAAGGGACACCATCTTGGATGACGTCACTTAAAGGAACCTTCATTCATCGGGTAGTCGTCAGAAGAAGAGGATGCTTTGCATCGGATGTCTTGAAGATGGACCGCGCCGGAAAGATGAAGATAGAAGATGCCGTCTGGATGAAGACTTCTGCCCATCTGGAGGAACACTTCTGCCCGTCTGGAGGACCACTTCTGCCGGCTTCGTTGAAGACATCTTGCCGCTTGGATGAAGACTTCTCCTGGTAAGTGAATCTTCGGGGTTTAGTGTTAGGATTTTTTAAGGGTGTTTTGGGTGGGTTTATTTTTTAGGTTAGGGCTTTGGGCCTGCAAAAGAGCTAAATGCCCTTTTTAGAGCAATGTCCATCCAAATGCCCTTTTCAGGGCAATGGGGAGCTTAGGTTTTTTTATTTAGTATTTTATTTGGGGGGTTGGTTGTGTGGGTGGTGGGTTTTACTGTTGGGGGGTTGTTTGTATTTTTTTTTACAGGTAAAAGAGCTGATTACTTTGGGGCAATGCCCAGCAAAAGGCCCTTTTAAGGGCTATTGATAGTTTAGTTTAGGCTAGGGTTTTTTATTTTGGGGGGGCTTTTTTATTTTGATAGGGCTATTAGATTAGGTGTAATTAGTTTAAAGATCTGTAATTTGTTTTTTATTTTCTGTAATTTACTGTGGTTTTTTTTTGTAATTTAGCTAATTTAATTCTTTTAATTGTATTTAATGTAGGGAATTGATTTAATTATAGTGTAGTGTTAGGTGTTAGTGTAACTTAGGTTAGGTTTTATTTTACAGGCAAATTTGTATTTATTTTAGCTAGGTAGCTATTAAATAGTTAATACTATACTAGCTATTTAATAACTACTCTACCTAGTTAAAATAAATACAAACTTGCCTGTAAAATAAAAATAAACCCTAAGCTAGCTACAATGTAACTATTAGATATATTGTAGCTAGCTTAGGGTTTATTTTATAGGTAAGTATTTAGTTTTAAATAGGAATAATGTAGTTAATGATAGTAATTTTATTTAGTAATTTTATTTAGATTTATTTAAATTATATTTAAGTTAGGGGGTGTTAGGGTTAGGGTTTTAGGGAATTGATTTAATTATAGTGTAGTGTTAGGTGTTAACGCACAACTCGTAATCTAGCCGACTATTTTTCTTTATCTTCTTTTTTCTTTTTTTACTTTTTTTATAGGATTTTACAAATTTTACAACACAAAATAAACAGAAACACATATTTTAATGTATGACATAAACCAAAAGAGAACAGGGAAAACAATGTCTCCAGAATCTCGACAATATAAAATTGATAACAAATACACTTCCCACATACAATCCCACCTTACAACTCTAACAAAAATAAATCATTCATATAAACTTCCAATACCCCCTCTCTTATTGGGCCAGGAAGATGGAAGAAGATAGGAAAGGAAATAAGATTTGCTTTTAAGCCCTCCTTAATTATTTCTTCCCATTTTTTTAAGAAACAGTTCTATTTCTTATGCTGAATTGATTTGAGTATCACATTGTTCTATTATCAATGTATTTATTTATTAGCAGTTATTTGTAGAGCACCTACATATTCCACAGTGCTATACACATAAGTATGATATGTAAGGTAGCATTTATGGGAGACAAATAGCTAGAGGGTTCTTCCAAGAGCTGCACTGCTGTAAATCAGTTTTCATGAAGATGGTCTACAAGACAGCTGGACTTGTAGGCTTAAATGCTAATGGGGTTCAGGGGATACAATTAGGACAAGAAGAACTGAGGTAATACTATGTTAGTGTATATTGTATACATATAGAAACAACAAGAATAATATGGTACAACTAAAATACTCCCCTCAAATAGGAAGGCTGTCGTCTCACAATTTTCTCCCAAAAAAACGTCAAAACTTGTGCTGTATCTTATAAGAGGCGCTGGACCCAGGGGTACATCTGGTCTTGAAAACACTCCTTTAGGACACTTTCCAATATCACTAGCAGAGATGATAAGGCACTAGGAAAAATCCACAATGGTGTAATATGCCAGTAAAGGGAAAGCCCAAATAATTCTGTACTCACAAGATAAATTACGAATGTTCAGCCAATTTATTGTAGAGCGAGTAAACAACTCCTTCATAAAGAGTATTCCCTTTATATTTTTCCCAACGCGTTTTAACCATGTTACGTTGTCTTTCTCAAGAGCATGAAGACTTCAAGCTCTTGAGAAAGACGGCGTAACACTATTAAAACGTTGGGAAATAAAAAGGGAATACTCTTTCAACACCTGAGAAATGTAAAGAATCCAGCGAGCCTCAAGGCAGGTAAACATCTGGCAATTTATTTTTGTGTATATGAGGTAACATCTTCAATGAAATAGGTCTTATTACTTCATTTTCTAAAATGTCCAGCAACCATTCTAATATTTTTTTACATTGTATTGTGCAATTTTAAAATTCAAAATTAGGTAAGGCTAGTCCTGCTGCCTGAATTGATGGTTTTAAGCTCCCCAAGCTAAGCTTTGGGGGTCCATTTATTAATCAATGCATCTGTTTCCGTGCAAGCCTTCAGGCTCGCCGGAAACAGGAGTTAAGAATCAGCGGTCTTAAGCCCGCTGCTCCTTAACTTGTCTGCCAACTCAGAGGTGGCGGACAGCAATCAGCCCTATCAAATACGATCGGGTTGAGGTGCTAGTAGAAATGCTTGTGCAATGATAAATGGTGACAGCGTATGCTGTTGGATTTATTAATGTCCGGCGAACATGATCCGCTACAGCGCATATTAGTAAATTGGCCCCTTAGTTTCTTCTTGGCCCATAAAAACTATTAATACACTTAATATTCCTTTTTTAATTAGCAAGGGAATAGACTGTATAAGATAAACAATTTTGGGGAAAATTATTTTTATAAGATCGTAACAAGATCGAATGCCTTTTTGGTGTCCAAATAAATTATTGCAAGATCCTTATTGAGTTTATTATTCTGTTTTAATTAATATAAATAATAGGAAATGTCAATGAAAAGTTTACATAAAGGGACAGTCTACTCCAGAATTTGTATTATTTAAACAGATAGATAATCCCTTTATTACCCATTCCCCAGTTTTGCATAACTAACACTGTTATATTAATACACTTTTTACCTCTTTGATTACCTTGTATTTAAGCCTCTGCAGACTGTCCCCTTATCTTAGATATTTTGACAGACTCTTAACTCCACTGGAGTGAGCACAATGTTATCTATATGACGCACATGAACTAGCAGTGTCTAACTGTCAAAAACTGTCAAAATACACTGAGATAAGAGGCAGTTCAATGGCTTAGAAATTAACATATGAGCCTACCTAGGTTTAGCTTTCCCCAAAGAATACCAAGAGAGCAAAACAAATTTGATGATAAAAGTAAATTGGAAAGTTGTTTAAAATTGCATGCCTTATCTGAATCATGAAAGTTTAATTTTGAATAGAATGCCCCTTTAAGTTGACAGATGAAGTTCTAACATTAACCCCTTGGGTGCTAATGACGGCTCAGAACCATCGCAGAGTTTCCCACTCAGGTGCTAACAACGGCTAAGAGCCGTCACTAGCACTCTCCCACCTTCAGGGAGATCTGGGGCTCCCACCTGCTCCTACCTCAGCGATCGGGCCTGTATAATGACAGGCATCCCCAGGGCTTTACGTGATGATGTAACCGCGCAATGACGTGATGACGTCAATGCACAATGACATGATGACGTCACCGCGCAATGACGTGATGACATCACCGCGCAATGACGTGATGATATCATCGCGCAACTTTATTTAAACTTAACAATGTTAAGTATAGGAAAAGGGGGCATGCTGCTTAGTAGCCTGTATCTCAGGCATCTAAGCAGCTACAGACCCCCAAGACCCTTGGAAAGGTACACTGTTGGAAAGGCCATCGCCTAATCTTTCCAACAGTGTAAGTCTTGGGGATCTGGAAAAAGAAAATAAAAGTTTTTAAAAAAAAAAGTTAAAAAAAAAACAACAACAACAAAAAACCCTTTGAACAGCTTAGCACCCAGATGGGAAAGTGCTTAGTACTCAAAGGGTTAATAAATCCAGTCTGATCTGTATGAATAAGATTTTAAAAAATAGGCTGCAAATGCAGGGCAATTATGGAGGTAAATAATTTATAGTTAGAATTCAGTAAAACAATGGGGCAATATGAACGCATTTGCTTAAGATCTTTCTCTGCCTTAGGTATTAAAGGAACAAGTCATTTAGTAAATCAACTTTTTCTAATATTCTGACTTCCAAGTTTAAAGGAATATGAAACAGTCTGTTTTATTGTTGTAATAAAAAAAAAGCACTACGCAGTTTTCTTATAATTTATAGAAATCATTTCAATATGTTTTATTTATATTTATTTTTTTACACTACATTTGTGTCATGAGATGCAGGACACAGCATAAAAGGTACAATGCTATTTTATTGCAGAGAATAGAAGTATACAGCTTGCCCAAAACATCTAACTTAGTAACTGCGACATAGACAATAATGGCTATAAGCCACGCCCCCATCTGGTGACTTCACCTCCAGGCTCCCACTCTCATCACATCTTACCCTTTTTCAAAGGACAAAGCATACATTTTGTTTTTTTAAGAGTACATCAAATAACAAGGTATACAAGAAGCATACAAAAATAGTTTTGTCTAGTGTACAACAAATAACAAGTTAAAGAGAATATATATGAACAACAAGAAATACAATCCTGACTTGAACATCGGGGTAGACTACCCTAGTCCACAGTGACCATGGTATTATTCTGCCCATTCTTCCAGTCACTGCTCTAACTAGCGCTAATCCCGATATCGGGCTGGAAGTTTCACCACTCTTCCACTTGACGTCATTTTACATGACCTGTGCTCTGATACAGAAGAATGTTATTGAGAGTCTGCTGGAAGCAAAGAAGTATCCCCGCTGTGATCTTGCTGAGGGGAAGACACCCCTCTTAAAACAGGGGATCCCACCGGCCGAGGTTCTGAGGTATCCAGTCCAAAACTTTCAGGTACTGGATGAAGATGTCTTCTATTTTGATGTGTAACTGTCCCTCCATCAGTAAGGACTACATAAGACCTTGGTTCTGGAGAGCGTCCAATTACCGTAACAGATGTCTTCCATTTCTTCTCATCATCCAGTTTAACTCTGACACTTTGGCCGACATTCAGCTCCTGCAAGGGCTTACAGAGTGTTTTCTGTCATAGAAGAATCGATAACCCCTTTTATACTCTTCACCCCTCCTAAGAACCTCATCCCGAGGAACAGAGCTGGTTGGCTGGAAGACACCCACAAAGGGTAAAGTGGTGCGAATCTAACCTCCTAGCATCAGCTGAGCCGGGCTTAAACCTGTGGCTTGGATGGAAGTCGCCCAAGCGACTAGGCCAAGAGAGCTAGGTACAGCTCAAATTGCTTCAAAATGAACTTTGTTGTTTGAACTGCCCTTTCAGCCATTCCATTGGCCTGCGGGTAATGTGGACTTGATGTAGAATGGACAAAATCATATTCACTGCTGAAAGAACTGAACTCCATTAAAACAAACTGCATTCTGTTATAACTCACTAACTCCATTGGTATGCCCCACTGGGCGAACAAGCTCTTGAGATGAGTGATAACGGCTTGACTGGTGATCTCATTAAAGGGTGCAATTTCCAAATACCTGGAATAGTAGTCCATTATGACTAGGTACTTTTTCCAGTGCAGTTCGCACAAATCAGCAGCTATTTTCTGCCATGGGCCTGCAGGCAGCGGAGTAGAAATCAAGGTCTCCCTTCTCTGAGTAGGCCGGCGTTCCCGGCGAAAGGCACGTGGCTTACAATGTCAGAACTGATCCCAGACCATCATACTGCCATAGCTGCCCTTTTTCTGCACTTTCTAATGGCCAAGTGGCCATCATGAATCCTGCTTAACATCTCCTGCAACATGCTAACAGGAATAACAATGCGGATACCAACCTATCCAGCTCCATGAGCTGCGACCTCTCTGACTGGTAAGAACTTAAAGATATCCAGGCTACCCCGCTCTGGGGCCAACCTTCTTTTATGTACTTAATAACTTCTTGAAGGTCTGTATCTAAACGTGTCTCCTTTCTTATTTGCTCTAGCCTCCCTGACTAAATGGATTTGGATGCCAGAACTAAATCCACATACACTTTCACATCTAATTCCAGCAGCCAGCTACTAGCTGTTACCACGGCACATGCACTGCCTGAACATTGAACCTGAGCAGCCTCATCAGAAGTCTCTGGCATCTTAGGGGTGTTTTGTCAATATCATAGGAGTTGATTAGAGGGACTAGTGGTTTATGATCAGTCTTCAGACTAAATTTCTCTAAACCCACTAAGTAATGCTGGAAGCACTCACAGGCCCAAACTGTAGCCAGGCACACTTTTTCAATTTGGGCGTATTTTGACTCAACACGTCAGTGTATGGGAACAGTAGGCGATGGACTGTAGTTCGTTTTCATTCACCTGCAGGAGGGCGGCCCCTAGCCAATTACTGCTCACATCAGCACTAATCACAGTCTTTTTAGAAGGGTCGTAGAACCCTAATACTGGGGCAGACCCCAGCAAGTACTTGACCTGTACAAAAGAATCTTCAGTGAAGGACCCCAGACCCAGGCAACATCCTTCTTCAACAACTCTGTGATAGGCTGTAGTACTGTGGATAAATCTGGAAGGAACCTGCCAACATAATTCACAAGGCCCAATATTTGTCTCAGCTCATGTACATCAGAAGGACTTCTCATCTGTTCAATAGCAAGGATTTTATCAGGTTCCGGATTGATGCATCTCCATTGATGATATGCCCAAAGTAACATAACTCAGATTTTCTCTTTATTTAATTTCAGCTCTAACTCTCTAATTGTCTGCAGCACACAGCTCAATCACTGATCTTGTTCTTCCAATGTAGACCCATACACTAAAATGTCGTCCATGACGACTGCCGTAACCTCGTGGTCCCTTCGGAGGGAACTCATTTCTCTTTGAAAGATTTCAGGAGCAGAGGATATAACGAAGGGGAGACTGCAGAAGCAAAACCGGCCTACCAGTGTAATGAAGTTAGTCAGTTTGCGGCACTGTGGATCTAAAGGTATCTGCCATAAGCCGCTGGAAGCATTCAGTGTAGAGAAGAATTGCGCCCCAGCCAGTTTCGGAGCTATGTCTTTAAGCGTCTGCAGCACATATCTCTCTCTCTTCACTGCCTCATTCAGCCTTTTCAAGTCTATGCAGATGCGTACCTTCCCGTTTTTCTTTGCAACAGGCACAATGGGGGCACACCAGTCAGTTGCTTCAACAACCTCTTCAATAACTCCCATATTCTTCATATGCAGAAGTTCCTTCTCCACTTGAGGCATGAGCGGGAATGGAATTCTACGAGGAGTGGTAATGCTGTATGGGACTGCATCACTTTAAAGTGATATACAGATTGGGTTGCAATTCAGTAGGCCCAATTCATCAAACATGTCTTCCAAAATCTCATTCACTCTGGTGACAAGGCCCAAACCACAGGCTGCTTTGCTGCTCAATAGGTTGTTAACACACTGACCTCTAATTACATGTACCCACATGGGGAATTTCCTCTGCTTGTACTCACAGCTGGCAAGAAATTTTACTACACAATCGATGCGGCCACCAGGACTATAAACTTTTGTTGTAACTTTCGCCAGCTGAGGTTGTCGAGGCAGTTTTATGAATGCTGCAAGGAACATAACAGTGATGTCTGCTCCCATGTCAATCTGGAAGGCTACCTTGGCTCTCATTACAGTAAGGGTAACCCACCAATCTTTGTCTGAACCAACAACAGCCCCTACAAAGGACACTTCTTGACCCTCCTGGTCACTATCCACTTGCATCTCCTTAATGTATTCAGTTTTACATGCCACTTCAAAATGACCCATACGGTTACACTTTCTACATCTTTCATCTTTAGCGGGGCATACAACATTCTGATCATTGGTATGGTTACACTGCATGCAGCGAGCTGGCTGCGCCCATCCATTTCTGGGCCTATCTGTTGCCCTTGGTCTACCCCTCACACTGTGCCTTTCACCTGCAGCTCTCCTGAACTGCTGCACTTCATCCACAATACTCTGAGACCTCAGATCAGCACTTTGCTTTTTCACCAGTTCACTCTGACAGGCCATCCTAATAGCCCCATCTAATGTTAATTCAGCCTCCAACTGTAGCTTCAGTGAGACCTCAGCATCTGCAATTCCTATGACTATTCTATCTCTGATTTGCTCTTCTTGAGCAACACCAAACTCACAGAATTCAGCTAGTTCATACAGGCTGCGCACAAATGACTCCACAGATTCTCCCACACGCTGAGCATGTTTGTGAAAACAAGCACTTTCATGAATCACATTTATTCTGGCACAAAGTGAGCACTTAGTTTGTTCATAACTATTTCAAAGTTTAATTCTTCCCCTTCTTGGAAAGTAAAGACATTGAACACTGGCTCCACATCTTTCCCCATAGAGTATAAAAGAGTATTAACTTGTACTTCACCACTCTCCTTGTCCAGCTTGGAAGCAATCCTGAAGCATTGAAACCACTGATGCCATGTGGGCCAAGCTGCAGGCTGAGAAAAATCTAAAGGCTCAGGTGGGGTAAACTTTAACATCATCATTACTCAGGAAACAGATGCAGGACACAGCATAGAAGGTACAACGCTATTTTATTGCAGAGCATAGAAGTATACAGCTTGCACAACACATCTAACTTAGTAAATGAGACATAGACAATAACGCCTATAAGCCACACCCCATCTGATGACGTCACCTCCCACTCTCATCACAATTTGTATTGCTTCCTGTCACAGCTGTAGAAGGAACAGGGGGCGCCTGCCTGATGTCATAAAATTTCTAGGCTAGTGAATAGACTAGATAACAGGGAGTCAGATTTGATCATGCTCACAACTGACAGAATAAAACTAAGGTTTTAAATTTTTACCATTTATCACACAGGGGACAGGGGCTACACTGTTTTTTCCAAGTGCTAATTTTGCAAGAAAGTAAGTTTTTTGCTGTTTTTTTACACAATCTGTTTATTTTTATGCTTACTTTTACTTAGCATATTTAATTAAACTAAAAGGAGCACTGTTTACAATCCCTCTAAAGATAGGAGGAACTTCAGAACTGATTGTGGAGCACAGCATCATACAGCGCTCCCTAGAACTGCTACTTATTGTCTGCATCACCATTTATACTGTTGGGTGAACCGGGTATCTTCCTGTAGGTTTCATATAAGGTTAGGTGACACTAGTACTTTAATTAACTGTATCTTTCTTTGCCAGAAACAAACACTTCTTGGAAATTACCAATATCTCATGCAAGACTTGGCCATAACCATTTCAATTTCTCTAACTTGTAAGTATTTAAGGAATGTACATTAGAATAATAGTAATTATTTTTTGGAAAGCATTGTCATTAAGCTTAATATTGTCAGTTTGTAGAAAAAAAGTTAAGGGCTAGAATACAAGTGGAGCGCTAACCTATCTGGTTAGCAAATAGACAAATTTGGCTGTTTGTGGGCGCACGATAATTAACCACTCATTGCAAGTATCTGGTTATTATTACTGCGTGTTCTTGGTAGCAATTAACACTGTGCAAATTAACCAGAGATTAGATCTTTTTTCAATTTATTGATGATTAAAATAGATAGTTATCCATTTGGTTGATCATAGATGCAGGTGAAATTTATTATCAATCAAGTTTACAGACAAATATTATTTCCAATATCTTTGTTTATGTTTATACCTCAATTTTACCCTGTGAATCCTCACATTTCTCATATTTTAATGCCAGAGATTTGTTTGTAGTACAAAAATACCAAAAGATAATTGTAAAATAGAACATTTTATTCAGCTGTTGCCAGTAAAACAGTCAACTTAAAGTGAAGGTTAACTTACCTTCATGCCAATCGAGTATTTTACTTTTTGTACACAATCAATAGGAGTTTAATTCATAATTTGTCATTAATCTTATTATTAAACAAGTTATCAGCACTATAAATAGATTCCCGACGCTTTACAAATTCGACCCGTTTTTTTTTTCTTATTTTTTTCATTCTTGATCACATTTTTAGTTTAACCAATTGAAAACCTGCCCATTAGGTGGCCATAACCCCACGTCATCCGCCTCCTTGGACATCCCGATTTTTAATTGGACAAGCTAAAAACATCATCGAGAGTAAAAAAAAATAAAAAAAAAAAATTGTCTAATTTGTAAAGCGCCGATAACTTGGTTGAAAATAAGATTGATAAAAAATGATGAATTAAACTCCTATTGATTGTGTTCAAAAAGTAAAATACTCGATCGGCATGAAGGTAAATTAGCCTTCACTTTAAGTTAAAAAGTTTGATTTCCAATCAATATATATCATGTTTACCATAACATGCACTTTAGTAAAAAACAAAGTACAACAGCAATACAACAGCAGTACAACTCATATTGCATTTGTGAGAAGTATTCATCTAGGTTCCCACTTGACAATTATTGCCATGAACTGCATTTCTAAATTGATTTCAAAATCCATCTAACATTTTTGTTTACAACAGGAATTTGTAGGTGGTATGAGATTGAACTAAAGATTTTGCACATATACAAAGGTTACATTTACTATGATAAGGTCTCATCTTTTCTTACCATATATTATAGTTTTAAAGCATTCTCACCTAAAAGCTTACAGTATTGGTAAGATCCTATGTTTTATGTTTATTTTTCCCCTCAAAATAAAAATAAAACAAATGTTTGGCTCTAAAAATCTACCCAAACCAAATAGTGCTAATTTATAACTTCAATACATACTTCAGAAACTACAGGATGTACCAGTTGTTGATAAAATCCAAATGGTATTTTAGGGCATACATTACAAAGTTGCAACTGTGACAATAACAGTAGTATGACATTCTGACATGGAGTATTTACATTAAGAAACTTGAGGATGATCACCATTGAATTTGGCTAATATTTATCAGTAAATTAAATGTTGTAAAAGCAAATGAAAACTGAAATTTAAATTCCATATTTTATTTGCCACTGTGCCACCATTGTAATAAAGTAGAGGTTCATTCTTTGCCATAGACTATGCAGAGACTTTACTGGAGCTTTGATTACAGATATTTATTTGTTGATACGATGAACTTAAGAACTGGTGTTTAGATCCAAAAGTCCAGAATAGCAAAAACTAAAAACTTTGGAAAAAATAAATAATTAAAAGTCAAAAACTTGAAATGCTTGAGACAATCTAATTAGTATGTTCTGGTTCAATGTATAGCTTGGTGGCTTAAGAATGATTTTTTACTTGAATTGCTTTTTAGTTCCATAGCATTTAGTTTTTATACAATATTTTGAAAATATTTCAAAACTTTCTTTTGCTTTTTTTCTCAGTGAGCTTGAATGGACCTGCCCCAAAACTTGCCCCATACCGGCCTTCTGGACATCTTCTGTCACCCCCTCTTCTACTCTCAATACTTGTGCACTTTATTTTCACTGTAGTTGTACAAACAACAGCATTTGTTTTGCTGCAGCAGCAACCATGGTACAATGAAAGTGATGTTTTCAGGTAAATAAATATTAGTTCTTTTATTCATTATGTAACTTCGTATTATATTATCACACACACCAATATAGAAATAAGAAGGATGACTATAGTTAACTGTGATCTAGAGAGAATTGTTGCTGTCCTTCTCCTTCCAAGTGGCATATTTAGGCAAATGATAATGTCTTATAGCCATAAAATTGATTTTACCCCATCCTCCATCCCTGGTATTTTGGATTATGCTGAAGAACAAAAGTTACCTCAAGTCTTATACAAATGCAATAAATGTGCTAATAGTGCTCCCTGCTATGTCCACTAAAAGTATTAAAAGTGCGCTAAAAAGTTTCAGCCATGTTAAGTTGCTCTGGTTGCAATTTGTAAACATCCTCTTGCTATACCGTTTTTGCATTACTCTTAGCATGAGACCTAGTGCAAGATAATGCACTCTGCGCTACACTTATAATCTAGACCTATATTGGTTTTAGTATTTGTACGTAATAAGTCAAGAAAATAAAATTATTGAATTTATAAATTTTAAGCACAAGTTCTTCCAGAAAAAAATAATTTTCCTTTAAGTATATTCCTTTGCATGATTACTCACATCATTTTTTTTTCATCCATTCTGTCCTACAGTGCGTGCCTTCCATTAAATCACAGCACACAAAATACTACAAGAGTTCAGGCATTTTCTATAAATTATTTAACTACTACAATGTGGCCTATATCTGGGATGAACCTGATTGTAATAGAATTTGTCTTCTCCAAAGGACTTCCATTCAGGCAACGTCTGTATAAAAACTGTAAGTTTTTTTTTTTTATATCGATCTTGAATAAGCATTGCAGGCTCACTAGTGCAAGTCTGCGTCACACGGGCTCTGCATCAGCAGCTTGATAAATGGATTCCAAAGTGGAACTGTACAAAGATGTCAGATTTTAAAGTTGCTATATCAAAATTACAACAGTGGAAGGACACATTGCTGTCAGTTTACAATGAGCCCATTAATGACTTTTTGCCTTGTTGAATGCTGAAGTTAATTTTGGCTAAATCTACTAGGCATAATTGGGTTAAATGCCCTTTTTTCTATTTAGAAAGACATAGAACATATTCTGCTATGTGCAGAACATTGGAATGTCAAATATTTACAGTAAATACATAGTTAAAACCTTTGTTAAAAATGAATAATGCATAAATATGATTTTAACATGTTTTTGATCCAATTCACTGCAAAGGGCTCCAATGCACTTGTTTATAAGTCTTTATATGCGTACATATGTATTTAAGTGTTTACATGTGTAAATATTTATCTATAAATACATATATACACATATAAATACATATGTACACATATATAGACATATCTATAAACATACATATCCATCTTTAGACATGTATATTTATGTGTTTAAATGTTACACCTGAGAGCTCGTATCTTTGAGCCTTTATAACTTTTTTTTTGTGCCATAATTTGTTTAATAATTTGGTATTATTATGAGTGCAACTATATTTTGTAATGTATTTTTGATGTGTTTTGTGCAACTTTTTATGTTTTGTGAAACAGTTAACCAAAGCTCTGAAGTAGAGGTAATCATTTTAGCTTAAATCTCAATTGTGCTCCAAAGATCATATTTACTTTCAACTTGTTCTAGACACACTGGGCTAGATTACAAGTGGCACGCTAAAGTTAAGTCTAACTTGTGTACTAACTGTGCTAAAAGAAACTTTTAATGTGGGTTTGCGTGCGTATTAAATTTGAATGTAAAAAGGTAGTGCAAGCTATAGACTTCAATGGGGCACACTGTAAAAAAACTAACGCTTATTGCTTGCGTGCTAACCTGACACCACATTAGTCCACCAGCGTTAAAGGCAAAGGTAGTTATGAATACTTTACATTCCAATGTTCTGTGCATTGAAGAAAATGTTCTTCAATGTACCTATATATCTATATGAATATATACAGGTATATATAAATATATATATATATAATCTTGATCCAATAAGGGACTGCACTCGCTGGATTTAGTTAAAAAAACCTTTTAAATCTTTATTGTGGTAACGTTTCGGGGTTCACAGACCCCTTCCTCAGACCAGATAACAGTGCCAGTGAACAAAGTGTGCAATATATAGCACTAGCCCCACCCATCACATCAAGTCAAAATTGCGCCAAAAACCCAATCACCATGGTAACACATAAACAAGGCCTAGTGGAAATCCCACCAGACATAAAAAAATTAAAAACCAAAAAATAAAACTGCATATACAAATATCCTGCTTTCCCTCATTATAATAGACAGTGGTATATACATATGTGGAGTTATAGATATAAACATATAAACAAAGTTTGGTATACATTAGTAAAATTATAAATTACCAAGCATAGGCCTAGATTTGGAGTTTTGTCGGTAAAGACCCGCGTAGCTAACGCCGGCTTTTTTCTGGCCGCACCATAAAAATAACTCTGGTATTGAGAGTCCACATAAAGGCTGCGTTAGGCTCCAAAAAAGGAGCATAGAGCATATTTAACGCAGCTTCAACTCTCGATACCAGAGTTGCTTACGCAAGCGGCCAGCCTCAAAAACGTGCTCGTGCATGATTCTCCCATAGAAAACAATGGGGCTGTTTGAGCTGAAAAAAAAACTAACACCTGCAAAAAAGCCGCGTTCAGCTCCTAACGCAGCCCCATTGTTTGCTATGCGGAAACACTTCCTACGTCTGCACCTAACACTCTAACATGTACCCCGAGTCTAAACACCCCTAACCTTACACTTATTAACCCCTATTCTGCCGCCCCCGCTATCGCTGACCCCTGCATATTATTATTAACCCCTAATCTGCCGCTCCGTAAACCGCCGCTACTTACATTATCCCTATGTACCCCTAATCTGCTGCCCTAACATCGCCGACCCCTATATTATATTTATTAACCCCTAATCTGCCCCCCACAACGTCGCCTCCACCTGCCTACACTTATTAACCCCTAATCTGCCGACCGGACCGCACCGCTATTATTATAAAGTTATTAACCCCTAATCTGCCGACTGGAGCTCACCGCTATTCTAATAAATGTATTAACCCCTAAAGCTAAGTCTAACCCTAACACTAACACCCCCCCTAAGTTAAATATAATTTAAATCTAACTAAATTAATTAACTCTTATTAAATAAATTATTCCTCTTTAAAGCTAAATACTTACCTGTAAAATAAATCCTAATATAGCTACAATATAAATTATAATTATATTATAGCTATTTTAGGATTTATATTTATTTTACAGGTAACTTTGTATTTATTTTAACCAGGTACAATAGCTATTAAATAGTTAAGAACTATTTAATAGCTACAATAGTTAAAATAATTACAAAATTACCTGTAAAATAAATCCTAACCTAAGTTACAATTAAACCTAACACTACACTATCAATAAATTAATTAAATAAACTACCTACAATTACCTACAATTAACCTAACACTACACTATCAATAAATTAATTAAATACAATTCCTACAAATAAATACAATTAAATAAACTAGCTAAAGTACAAAAAATAAAAAAGAACTAAGTTACAAAAAATAAAAAATATTTACAAACATAATAAAAATATTATTATTATTATAAAACAATTTTAAACTAATTACACCTACTCTAAGCCCCCTAATAAAATAACAAAGCCCCCCAAAATAAAAAAATGCCCTACCCTATTCTAAATTACTAAAGTTCAAAGCTCTTTTACCTTACCAGCCCTGAACAGGGCCCTTTGCGGGGGAAGGCCCCAAGAAGTTCAGCTCTTTTGCCTGTAAAAAAAAACATACAATACCCAAGCCCCCCAACATTACAACCCACCACCCACATACCCCTAATCTAACCCAAACCCCCCTTAAATAAACCTAACACTAAGCCCCTGAAGATCTTCCTACCTTGTCTTCACCTCACCGGGTTCAACGATCTGTCCAGAAGAGCTCCTCCGATGTCCTGATCCAAGCCCAAGCGGGGGGCTGAAGAGGTCCATGATCCGGCTGAAGTCTTCATCCAAGCGGGGCAGAAGAGGTCTTCCATCCGATTGAAGTCTTCATCCAAGCGGGATCTTCTATGGTCATCCATCCGGAGCGGAGCGGCAGGATCCTGAAGACCTCCGACGCGGAACATCCATCCTGGCCGACAACTGAACGACGAATGACGGTTCCTTTAAATGATGTCATCCAAGATGGCGTCCCTCGAATTCCGATTGGCTGATAGGATTCTATCAGCCAATCGGAATTAAGGTAGGAATATTCTGATTGTCTGATTCCATCAGCCAATCAGAATCAAGTTCAATCCGATTGGCTGATCCAATCAGCCAATCAGATTGAGCTTGCATTCTATTGGCTGTTCCGATCAGCCAATAGAATGCGAGCTCAATCTGATTGGCTGATCGGATCAGCCAATCGGATTGAACTTGATTCTGATTGGCTGACTCCATCAGCCAATCAGAATATTCCTACCTTAATTCCGATTGGCTGATAGAATCCTATCAGTCAATCGGAATTCGAGGGACGCCATCTTGGATGATGTCATTTAAAGGAACCGTCATTCGTCGTTCAGTCGTCGGCCAGGATGGATGTTCCGCGTCGGAGGTCTTCAGGATCCTGCCGCTCCTCTCCAGATGGATGACCATAGAAGATCCCGCTTGGATGAAGACTTCAATCGGATGGAAGACCTCTTCTGCCCCGCTTGGATGAAGACTTCAGCCGGATCATGGACCTCTTCAGCCCCCCGCTTGGGCTTGGATCAGGACATCGGAGGAGCTCTTCTGGACAGATCACTGAACCCGGTGAGGTGAAGACAAGGCAGGAAGATCTTCAGGGGCTTAGTGTTAGGTTTATTTAAGGGGGGTTTGGGTTAGATTAGGGGTATGTGGGTGGTGGGTTGTAATGTTGGGGGGCTTGGGTATTGTATGTTTTTTTTTACAGGCAAAAGAGCTGAACTTCTTGGGGCATGTCCCGCAAAGGGCCCTGTTCAGGGCTGTTAAGGTAAAAGAGCTTTGAACTTTTGTAATTTAGAATAGGGTAGGGCATTTTTTTATTTTGGGGGGCTTTGTTATTTTATTAGGGGGCTTAGAGTAGGTGTAATTAGTTTAAAATTGTTGTAATATTTTTATTATGTTTGTAAATATTTTTTTATTTTTGTAACTTAGTTCTTTTTTATTTTTTGTACTTTAGCTAGTTTATTTAATTGTATTTATTTGTAGGAATTGTATTTAATTAATTTATTGATAGTGTAGTGTTAGGTTAATTGTAGGTAATTGTAGGTAGTTTATTTAATTAATTTATTGATAGTGTAGTGTTAGGTTTAATTGTAACTTAGGTTAGGATTTATTTTACAGGTAATTTTGTAATTATTTTATCTATTTTAGCTATTAAATAGTTCTTAACTATTTAATAGCTATTGTACCTGGTTAAAATAAATACAAAGTTACCTGTAAAATAAATATTAATCCTAAAATAGCTATAATATAATTATAATTTATATTGTAGCTATATTAGGATTTATTTTACAGGTAAGTATTTAGCTTTAAATAGGAATAATTTATTTAATAAGAGTTAATTTATTTTGTTAGATTTAAATTATATTTAACTTAGGGGGGTGTTAGTGTTAGGGTTAGACTTAGCTTTAGGGGTTAATACATTTATTAGAATAGCGGTGAGCTCCAGTCGGCAAATTAGGGGTTAATGTTTGAAGTTAGGTGTCGGCGATGTTAGGGAGGGCAGATTAGGGGTTAATACTATTTATTATAGGGTTAGTGAGGTGGATTAGGGGTTAATAACTTTATAATAATAGCGGTGCGGTCCGCTCGGCAGATTAGGGGTTAATAAGTGTAGGCAGGTGGAGGAGACGTTGAGGGGGGCAGATTAGGGGTTAATAAATATAATATAGGGGTCGGCGGTGTTAGGGGCAGCAGATTAGGGGTACATAAGTATAACGTAGGTGGCGGCGCTTTGCGGTCGGCAGATTAGGGGTTAATTATTGTAGGTAGCTGGCTGCGACGTTGAGGGGGGCAGGTTAGGGGTTAATAAATATAATATAGGGGTCGGCGGTGTTAGGGGCAGCAGATTAGGGGTACATAAGTATAACGTAGGTGGCGGTCGGCAGATTAGGGGTTAAAAAGTGTCGGCGATGTGGGGGGACCTCGGTTTAGGGGTACATAGGTAGTTTATGGGTGTTAGTGTACTTTAGAGTACAGTAGTTAAGAGCTTTATAAACCGGCGTTAGCCCAGAAAGCTCTTAACTACTGACTTTTTTCCTGCGGCTGGAGTTTTGTCGTTAGATGTCTAACGCTCACTTCAGACACAACTCTAAATACCGGAGTTAGAAAGATCCCATTGAAAAGATAGGATACGCAATTGACGTAAGGGGATCTGCAGTATGGAAAAGTCGCGGCTGAAAAGTCAGCGTTAGACCCTTTTTTGAGTGACTCCAAATACCGGAGGTAGCCTAAAACCAGCGTTAGGAGCCTCTAACGCTGGTTTTCACGGCTAACGCCAAACTCCAAATCTAGACCCTAGTTAATAAACCAAAGATCAAAGCAACCAGTAAATAAACAGGGAATACGTGTGTAAACTTAGGAAACACCTGGGCCTGTTTTCTGATAACTGCGGGCACAATGTTAACGGAACATCTGACTGTTTGCGGACCTAGTAGTAACGTGCTGCACGCATTACACTTACGCTCCAGGGTTAACTACAATGACTATATATCTTTTGGCTTCTGTAAACACATCTCATCTGGGGATCCTTGCCACCACACACAGGGATGACAATCTAGTTATGTATCGCTAAGGTTACACACGTTTTCCCTGTTTATTTACTGGTTGCTTTGATCTTTGGTTTATTAACTATGCTTGGTCATTTTAAAATTAACTAATGTATACCAAGCTTTGTTTATATGTTTATATCTATAACTCCACATATGTATATACCACTGTCTATTATAATGAGGGAAAGCAGGATATTTGTATATGCAGTTTTATTTTTTGGTTTTTAATTTTTTATGTCTGGTGGGATTTCCACTAGGCCTTGTTTATGTGTTACCATAGTGATTGGGTTTTTGGCGCAATTTTGACTTGATGTAATGGGTGGGGCTAGTGCTATATATTGCACACTTTGTTCACTGGCACTGTTATCTGGTCTGAGGAAGGGGTCTGTGAACCCCGAAACGTTACCACAATAAAGATTTAAAAGGTTTTTTGAACTAAATCCAGCGAGTGCAGTCCCTTATTGGATCAAGATTGTGTACTCTATTGACTTTGCACCCTGGTTGATGACCCTACAGCATTGTGAGTGCAGACACACATGGAGGATTTATATATATATATATATATATATATATATATATATATATACAGATATATAGAAATATATTTTTAAAAATAAAACACTTTTTCCTCTATGTAAAGAACATTGGAATGTAAAGTGTTTAACTTAAAAACACAATAAAACACATTCGGCTAGATTTAGAGTTCTGCGGCCAAAGGGGTGCATTAGCTACGCATGCTTTTTTTCCCCCGCACCTTTTAAATACCGCTGGTATTTAGAGTTCACAGAATGGCTGCGTTAGGCTCCAAAAAAGGGAGCTTAGAGCATATTTACTGCCACTGCAACTCTCGATACCAGCGGTGCTTACGGACGTGGCCAGCTTCAAAAACGTGCTCGTGCATGATTCCCCCATAGAAAACAATGGGGCAGTTTGAGCTGAAAAAAAACTTAACACCTGCAAAAAAGCAGCGTTAAGCTCCTAACGCAGCCCCATTGTTTCCTATGGGGAAACACTTCCTAAATCTGCACCTATCACCCTAACATGTACCCGAGTCTAAACACCCCTAACCTTACACTTATTAACCTCTAATCTGCCGCCCCCGCTATCGCTGACCCCTGCATATTATTATTAAACCCTAATCTGCCGCTCCGTACACCGCCGCAACCTACATTATACCTATGTACCCCTAATCTGCTGCCCCTAACACCGCCGACCCCTATATTATATTTATTAACCCCTAATCTGCCGCCCCCGCTATCGCTGACCCCTGCATATTATTATTAACCCCTAATCTGCCGCTCCGTACACCGCCGCAACCTACATTATACCTATGTACCCCTAATCTGTTGCCCCTAACACCGCCGACCCCTATATTATATTTATTAACCCCTAATCTGCCGCCCCAAACGTCGCCTCCACCTACCTACAATAATTAACCCCTAATCTGCCGACTGGATCTCACCGCTACTCTAATAAATGTATTAACCCCTAAAGCTAAGTCTAACCCTAACACTAACACCCCCCTAAGTTAAATATAATTTAAATCTAACAAAATAAATTAACTCTTATTAAATAAATTATTCCTATTTAAAGCTAAATACTTACCTGTAAAATAAACCCTAATATAGCTACAATATAAATTATAATTATATTGTAGCTATTTTAGGATTAATATTTATTTTACAGGCAACTTTGTAATTATTTTAACCAGGTACAATAGCTATTAAATAGTTAATAACTATTTAATAGCTACCTAGTTAAAATAATTACAAAATTACTTGTAAAATAAATCCCAACCTAAGTTACAATTAAACCTAACACTACACTATCAATAAATAAATTAAATAAACTACCTACAATTATCTACAATTAAACCTAACACTACACTATCAATAAATTAATTAAATACAATACCTACAAATAAATACAATGAAATAAACTAACTAAAGTACAAAAAATAAAAAAGAACTAAGTTACAAAAAATAAAAAAATATTTACAAACATTAGAAAAATATTACAACAATTTTAAACTAATTACACCTACTCTAAGCCCCCTAATAAAATAACAAAGACCCTCAAAATAAAAAAATGACCTACCCTATTCTAACATTAAAATAGAAAAGCTCTTTTACCTTACCAGCCCTGAAAAGGGCCCTTTGCGGGGCATGCCGCAAAGAATTCAGCTCTTTTGCCTGTAAAAAAACCCATACAATACTCCTCCCCAACATTACAACCCACCACCCACATACCCATAATCTAACCCAAACCCCCCTTAAATAAACCTAACACTAAGCCCCTGAAGATCTCCCTACCTTGTCTTCACAACGCCGGGTTCACCGATCGATCCAGAAGAGCCTCCGATGTCTTGATCCAAGCCCAAGCGGGGGGCTGAAGATTTCCATGATCCGGCTGAAGTCTTCATCCAAGCGGGAGCTGAAGAGGTCCATGATCCGCCTGAAGTCTTCTATCAAGCGACATCTTCAATCTTCTTTCTTCCGGATCCATGTAGTTCATCCCGCCGACGCGGAACATCCATCTTCACCGACGACTTCCCGACGAATGACGGTTCCTTTAAGGGACGTCATCCAAGATGGCGTCCCTCAAATTCCGATTGGCTGATAGGATTCTATCAGACAATCGGAATTAAGGTAGGAAAATTCTGATTGGCTGATGGAATCAGCCAATCAGATTCAAGTTCAATCCGATTGGCTGATCCGATCAGCCAATCAGATTAAGCTCGCATTCTATTGGCTGATCGGAACAGCCAATAGAATGCAATCTCAATCTGATTGGCTGATTAGATCAGCCAATCGGATTGAACTTGAATCTGATTGGCTGATTCCATCAGCCAATTAGAATTTTCCTACCTTAATTCCGTTTGGCTGATAGAATCCTATCAGCCAATCGGAATTCGAGGGACGCCATCTTTGATGACGTCCCTTAAAGGAACCTTCATTCGTCGTCTAGTCGTCGGAAGAAGAGGACGGATCCGCGCTGGAGGTCTTGAAGATCAGCCGGTCATCATCGGATGGAAGAACATAGAAGATGCGGCTTGGATGAAGATGTTTGCCGGTCCGCATGTCCTCTTCTGCCCGCTTGGATCAAGACTTCAGCCGGAGGATGGATGTCTTCAGCCCCCCCGCTTGGGCTTGGATCAAGACATCGGAGCCTGGACGGATCGCTGATACCCGGTGTGGTGAAGATAAGGTAGGAAGATCTTCAGGGGCTTAGTGTTAGGTTTATTTAAGGGGGGTTTGGGTTAGATTAGGGGTATGTGGGTGGTGGGTTGTAATGTTGGGGGGGGTTATTGTATGTTTTTTTTTCAGGCAAAAGAGCTGAATTCTTTGGGGCTGGTAAGGTAAAAGAGCTTTTCTATTTTAATTTTAGAATAGGGTAGGGCATTTTTTTATTTTGGCGGTCTTTGTTATTTTATTAGGGGGCTTAGAGTAGGTGTAATTAGTTTAAAATTGTTGTAATATTTTTCTAATGTTTGTAAATATTTTTTTATTTTTTGTAACTTAGTTCTTTTTTATTTTTTGTACTTTAGTTAGTTTATTTAATTGTATTTAATTGTAGGTATTGTATTTAATTAATTTATTGCTAGTGTAGTGTTAGGTTTAATTGTAACTTAGGTTAGGATTTATTTTACAGGTAATTTTGTAATTATTTTAACTAGATAGCTATTAAATAGTTATTAACTATTTAATAGCTATTGTACCTAGTTAATATAATTACGAAGTTGCCTGTAAAATAAATATTAATCCTAAAATAGCTACAATATAATTATAGTTTATATTGTAGCTATATTAGGGATTATTTTACAGGTAAGTATTTAGCTTTAAATAGGAATAATTTATTTAATAAGAGTTAATTTATTTCGTTAGATTTAAATTATATTTAACTTAGGGGGGTGTTAGTGTTAGGGTTAGACTTAGCTTTAGGGGTTAATACATTTATTAGAGTAGCGGTGAGATCCGGTCGGCAGATTAGGGTTTAATTATTGTAGGTAGGTGGAGGCGACGTTGGGGGCGGCAGATTAGGGGTACATAGGGATAACGTAGGTTGTGGCGGTGTACAGATTAGGGGTTAATAATAATATGCAGGGGTCAGCGATAGCGGGGGCGGCAGATTAGGGGTTAATAAATATAATATAGGGGTCGGCGGTATTAGGGGCAGCAGATTAGGGGTACATAGGGATAACGTAGGTGGCGGCGGTGTGCGGTCGGCAGATTAGGGGTTAATAATTGTAGGTAGGTGGCGGCGACGTTGGGGGCGGCAGATTAGGGGTTAATAAATATTATGTAGGTGTCGGCGGTATTTGGGGCAGCAGATTAGGGGTACATAGGGATAACGTAGGTGGCGGCGGTGTGCGGTCGGCAGATTAGGGGTTAAAAAATTTTAATAGAGTGGCGGCGATGTGGGGGGACATCGGTTTAGGGGTACATAGGTAGTTTATGTGTGTTAGTGTACTTTAGAGCACAGTAGTTAAGAGCTTTATAAACCGGCGTTAGCCCAGAAAGCTCTTAACTACTGACTTTTTTTTGCGGCTGGAGTTTTGTCGTTAGATTTCTAACGCTCACTTCAGCCAAGACTCTAAATACCAGCGTTAGAAAGATCCCATTGAAAAGATAGGATATGCAAATGGCGTAGGGGGATCTGCAGTATGGAAAAGTTGCGGCTGCAAAGTGAGCGTTAGACCCTTTCCTGACTGACTCTAAATACCAGCGGTAGCCCAAAACCAGCGTTAGGAGCCTCTAACGCTGGTTTTGACGGCTAACGCCAAACTCTAAATCTAGCCGATTGATTAAAAATTATAAATAGTTATATAAAAACAAATTGCATATATGAGAGCAATAGTTTATTCTATTGTGTTTGGTGAAAATTATTTTGTGTTTGGTGAAAATTATTAACGGATTATTGTGTTTTTAGACACAATAATCCGTTAAGTGTAATTTTTGTTTGCGCTATAGCACTACCATTTAGTTTCAACTTGTAAAATGCTCGTTAGTTTGTGCGGTCACAATATTGCTTATCGGGTCCCGCACTAACATTAGCGTCCCACTCATAATCTAGCCCACTGTGATTTAGAAGTCCTTTCTTGACATTGTCATAGTGCTCACCCCATCTAGTGCATACAGAGTGGCTGCTGAATCCTAAATATTGGGCTCCACATTTAAAATATATTAGATAAATAGGCATGTGCATTTTTTGTTTTCGTTTTACAACAAATGATGAATATGGCTGCCTGCAGCGGCATTCATCTATTTTCAGAGATGGGAAAATCCATATCTTTTTGTGCTGCACTTTCACAGGAAGAAATCTGACTCGGAAAACCACTGACTGCTGCTGCCGGCAGATATATTCAGCATTCTTTGATAACCGAAAACAACAAATGCACATGCCTAAATAAACAACAATAGATGAACTACTATTAAAGAATACGTATATCTGAAATTTTTTTGAAGTCATCAAAGATTTGGAAGTTTTTGTTCCAGAACTGATATACCGTATTTACATGCATTACAGCTCATCTTGCCACACTTACAAACCCCTTTTAAAATATGATGCAGATTTGTTTGGCATTTATACTACCTAGCTTGACTTTTTTTTACTAGGTGAATGATGATTCCTTACAGTGGGTGCTTTTGTAAATACTATTTGGGTTTATCCCCAATTACATTCTTCATAATGGGATCTCTCTGTAAAATATGCCAATGTTTGTATAAAATGCTTTTTACCTTAGCAAACTTATTATTAAATTGGGTAATAAATAGAGGGTTGTTCTTTCTTTTCTTTTATATATTCTTCTTCCTGAATATTTCTAGTTATAGAATTGTTGGAATCTTTATATCAAGAGGCACCCCTATCCAAATACTGATATCAGATCACTCAGAATCCACTACTTAGTCCCATCTGGATATCTTATGCTACAGTCTTGAGCTCCTATCTGCAACAGTACCCCAATATCGATCCCTACCATTTTAAATAATAAGGATAAAAATACTCTATGTGACATATCAGATATACATATAACCCGTATTCCATCAATGTGTGCTGAATAATCTACAATCTTTTATCATTAATCTATATCTACCATTTTTCAACTACCATTTTTTTAACACATTTAGTGTGCTTCTTGCCTCATAGGATTATATAATTTTACAAGTTCTGGTCTATAGGATCTATACCCATTTCATGGGGAATGTTTGTGTTTAATGCATTAACATCACAATTAGCAAAATTAATTTTCCTTATTATTAATGGAATGTATTTTATGAAGAAGATCGTATGTATCCTGAATATACAAAAGAAGCATTAGAACATATTTTTGTTATAGTCTATATATCTGAAAGCATTACTAGTTTAACTACTGATGCCATATATAAAGGATATACGAAGTGGATTTTTTTAAATCATCAAATATTTATGGATTATGATAATAATGAGCAATATCAGGAATGTCTATTAATAAAAAAATCTTCTCTTTTTTAGTCATAATTCTCTCTTCAAACCAAAAATCCAATAGCAATCTTTACTGATTAAAATATTGAATAGTAGCATCTTTATTTAGAATTTGATAGTATTGAGAATTCCCCAGAATTGTATCTGCTTCCTATAACTAATATATTTCTAAATACAAAATTGGTTGATGACTTAAATAACTTCATGTTGGTGATATGAATTGTGAGTTATCTTTGTCTTATATACTGAATTTTTTTTTTATATATATACCTATTTCTTTTTCAGACTTGCTTTGCCTTGTGTTAACAATACAAGTGGCGTCCTATATTTTTATCCTTTTTGCTGACATTGAGAAATTGTACATAGCTATGGAGGTACAGTACTACATATGTATTTATTCTGATTTAAAACTGTGTTAAAGTTATGGCTTAAGTATGCTCATATTGAGAATATTTGTATTTGCTATGTGCATAAACACAACCAAAATTTAACTGTGAATCTTTTTCTAGGGTTTGGACTTTGAAGTATGCCCTGATAAATAAATTGCTATATTAGATACCTATAACTTCCAAAATCACAATACACATAAAATAGACATCTCTGATCACCTTAGTTTCTAAAATCATCTTAAATGGACAGAAAAGTCTAATTTAAGCTTTTATAATTTAGATAGGTTATGTCATTTTAAACAACTTTCCAATTTGCTTTGTTTCTTGAAAAGCATACAGGCTCAGGAGCAGCAATAAATACACATAGAGGGCACTCACAGGAACGAGCAACCGGCTCAATAACTTTGTTAGCCTGTTCTATGGCGATTTACCACCTGGGTGCGACTTTTTTTTTTAGCCCAGAGAAGAACTTTCCAGTAGTATATCAGTCTGATCCCGCTTATTACAGTCAGTCCAGCACCGAAATACCAGGCAATTCCTCTCTGAACAAGGAACACAGCAACCCCAGACGATCGTTTCGGCCTTCATTGGGCCTCGTCAGTGAGGTGTAGCCACTTTCCTCTAAGCCCACTGAGCAAAGAGTCCATGTTTGGTTGCACCTTTTTTCCTTAGGGAGACTAAATACACACAGAGAAAAGCACACTCACTGATTCGAACAACCAGCTCAATAACATTGTTAGCCTGTTGTATGGCGATTTACCAACTGGGTGCATCATTACTGGGCTAAAAATAAGCTGCATCAAGGTGTTAAATCACCATAGAACAGCATAACAATGTTATTGAGCTGGTTGTTCGTTCCTGTGAGTGCGCTTCTCTCTGTGTGTATTTAGTCTCCCTATGGAAAAAGGGGGCAACCAGACGTGGACTCCTTGCTCAGTGTGCTTAGAGGGATATGGCTACACTTCACTGATGAGGCCCAATGAAGCCCGAAATGATTGTCTGGGGTTGCTGTGTTCCTTGTTTAGAGAGGAATTGCCTGGTATTTCGGTGCTGGACTTACCGTAATAGACAAGATCAGACTGATATACTACAGAAAAGTTCTACTCTTGAAAAGCATTACTAGGCTAAAAAGAAGCTGCACCGAGGTGGTAAATCACCATAGAACAGGCTAGCTATGTTTTTGAGCTGGTTGTTTGTTCCTGTTAGTGCATTTCTCTCTGTGTGTATTTAGTCTCCTTATGGTAAAAAGGGACAACAAGATGTGGACTCCTTGCCCAGTGTGCTTAGAGGGATATGGCTACACCTC